>NC_142941.1:33375689-33408189 GCF_046866305.1 Octopus bimaculoides | reverse complement strand
CAAAGACACACACAGACACATCCTCACTTGCATCGTTTTGGCTTTATAAAATACGCACTCACTTACACACATACATACACACACACACACACATACACACTCATATGACGAGCTTCTTTCAGTTTCCGTATATCAAATCCATTCACAAGGCCTCGGTCGGCGCAAGGCTATAGTAGTAGACTAAGTTGCCCAAGTTACCACGCAGTGGGACTGAACCCGAAAATTAATGGTTGGGAAGCAAGCTTCTTACCACACAGCCGTACGTGAAATATTATAAAGTGGGTGAACTAAGAATTTAACACATTTTTTGGATAAAGATATATAAATTTCTAAATGTGTACACGTGGGCGCATATGAAAATATTACTGTACGCCTCAATATGTCTTTGTTTCAAACTACAATACACATAGTAGAACGTATATATAATCTCATCTAAAATAGGTATAGAAATATGGATACTGAGAAGCCTGTGCAGGTACGAAGCACGCTTTGCAACTACGTGGTTTCAGGTTCAATACCACTACGTGTGGCAACATAGGCAAGTATCTTCTACTTTAGCCCCGGCTCAGTAAAAGAGACTGATGTAATAAATATCAGACTTTAAAAAATAAGTACTGGGGTTGATATGTTCGACTAAAATCCGTCAATTTAATGCCCCAGCATGGTCACAGAGGAATGACTGAAACATATAAGAGATGGAAAATAAAGTACTCGGAAGGTTGTCCGGCAACTTAAAGCTTTTGTGAGCCACGTGTGGAACCGACTGCTGTTAGGATGGAACGGCGACAGTTGCACTGGATTGGGCTGGTCCAAAGTAACGTCATTTTGCCAACAGCCGTTATAGCATGTTGGTGTGTGCATAATTAAAGGCATACTTTATGATCTAATGTGATGAAGATGTTTGCAGATATACCAGCGAAAAGAAAAACGAAGTAACATTTATGTTTGTCGGTTCCACAGAAAGTCGAGTTGCTCGAAAAAAATACTTGACAGCCGTGCATGTGCGGGGCGTCGTATTGAGAAGTTTGGTCTTTGCTTCTTACTTCGCTTCATGCTCTTGTTTGATGAAGCTGGGATCATCTGAGGTTAGTGGTCCCAGAGACATTATCAAACGTAGAGCCGATCAAGTCCACCAGTGCTCTCCATTGTTGGCAGTTCTGTGCCAACCCCTCTGTTTCCTCCGAGGTGACTTTTAGCCTCTGAAGATCTCCAATCACGTCTAGCCTTCCAAGGTGGGGGCCTGTCACGAGGCTTCTTCCAGCTCACAGCTGCTGCATCGAATGAGGGTAAAGCACTGGTAGGATGATCAAGCAGGAGACGGAGTACATGTCCATACCAGCGTGTGCGATAGGTAGCTGCGAGGTGGGAGGCTGCGGGCCTTGGAAAAATCCTTTTATACGACTTTCAGGAATACAAAGACAAACTCTTTTATCGTTTATCTTTTACTTGTTTCAGTTATTTGACTGTGGGCATCCTAGACCACAACCTGAAAAAAATCGACTCCAGCGCTTATCATTAAGTCTGATTCTTATTCTGTCGGTCTCTTAGACCGAACCGTTAAGTTATAGGGACGGACACTAACCAAATATTGACGTTATTGCTGAAAATGATGATGATGGAATGAGTAAAAGAAAGGGGGCAAATGATGGTGTAGATATGTTATCACTGGAGTGAGCACATGCAGTTGAGTGCAGTGGTTCTTAAAATGACGAATACCAATTCCACTCTAAAAACTATTTGTAAAATGTGTTGCCCTTCCTCTCACCTCTCTTTATTAATTAGAATATAAAAGATTCTGCATCCATGTAATTTTTATTTCTTCGCTATAATCTTGAACAAGTTGAAAAAGTTTATAGCCATCTAAATTTTACCAAGCATTGGCAAATTGTCTGCTTGTTTAATTTCATTAAGCATCGCCAATTTGTCCAATTTGTCCGCCCCATTTTAATTATATTAAGCAAACATGACAATCCCCACACCCCCCAACTTTCCACGTGAGGTCTGCTCTCCGCCCTTCTCCATGCGAAATACTACCTTAATTGATTGATGATAATGAAATAATTAAAAAAAGAAGCTCTATCATAGCGAAGTGAATTGTGAAGATAACGGTAAATATTCACAAGACTAGTTTACAAGAATTTAAGAAAAGACATGCCATTAAATATTTAAAACTTCGTAGTGTTAATGCACCTGCTACTTATAAAGCAGGTGAGGAATTCGTGGATGAGTTTGCAAACATCATCGCTGATAAAAAAAAAAATTCCTAGCAAGATATATCGCTCCCTTGGAAAGAAAGGAAATTAATAATAAAAAAAAATTGGCTTATAAGAGCACAACACTGATAAAACATCATGAAACATCATTGTTCTGAACTTATTACTTAGGAAATCCTTACAAGAGCTGATGTGAGATTGATTTCATGAGTTAAGATTACCAGAGACAGATTAATTGTGCTGGGACGTTGTAAAGCAACGGTTAGCCATAAGTGTAAACTCGTGATTGGTGAAAACCCCGAAGGGGACGATGAGGCGCAGTTGCTTGGTCGCTGATGGTTTGCCATGGATGGCTGAACGTTTGGCACTGGAGACAAACACACACATACACACACAGCCGCACACACGCACACACGCACACCCGTGCAAAAAATATATACAGATAGAGTAGGAGAGAGAGGGGGAGAAGGGGAAAAGAGAGGGAGAAGGGGAAAAGTGAGGGAGAAGTGGAAAAGAGAGGGAGAAGGGGAAAAGTGAGGGAGAAGTGGAAAAGAGAGGGAGAAGGGGAAAAGAGAGGGAGAAGGGGAAAAGAGAGGGAGAAGGGGAAAAATGAGGGAGAAGTGGAAAAGAGAGGGAGAAGGGGAAAAGAGAGGGAGAAGGAGAAAAGAGAGGGAGAAGGGAAAAGAGAGAG
Organism: Octopus bimaculoides; assembly: GCF_046866305.1. Taxonomy (NCBI): domain Eukaryota; kingdom Metazoa; phylum Mollusca; class Cephalopoda; order Octopoda; family Octopodidae; genus Octopus; species Octopus bimaculoides. Next base: position 33,405,285 of record NC_142941.1, on the reverse strand, counting down.
AGAGAGATTATAAGTTATTAACTGAACATGATCTGCAAAAACACTTTTCTCCTCCTCATACACATGAAGGGAAATATGCTTCCACATATAAACAGAGTGAGGAGGGGGAGAGAAACATTAAACCGTCGCGTGTCAAATAAGTCAGCGTCAAATCAGCGACGCCAAACAAGTGACGCCAAAAGGGATGGGCCAAAACGTTTCATACCCGCAAAAGCCTGCGTTCCCTCTATTTTAAAGATGTGCTGTGGACATGTTACCTGTACAACATTACGCTATTAAAACGTATGAATCACAGAGATTTTTCTTGGTTCGTTTCACAAGCATTTTGTAACCAGCGGCTTGTATTCACTGCAAGGAACAAGGATTGAGAACCATTGCTAGATTTTGTTTTTCTTGTACAACTATCCTGATAGGAAAAAAAAAAGAGAATTAACATGTCTGTACTGTAGTGTATCTCAAATGTCACATCATTAATTCATCCGGGTGAGAAAAGCTTCCTTAGATTATCAAAGAGTAAATAGATAGAAAGACAATTTCTTGAATACCAAGAAGAATCATATGTTAGGGGGTTCTCTTTTACTCTTTTACTTGTTTCAGTCAATTGACTGTGGCCATGCTGGAGCACCGCCTTTAGTCGAGCAAATTGACCCCAGGACTTATTCTTTGTAAGCCTAGTACTTATTCAATCGGTTTCTTTTGCCGAACCGCTAAGTGACGGGGACATAAACACACCAGCATCGGTTGTCAAGCAATGCTAGGGGGACAAACACAGACACACAAACACACACACACAGACACACACACACACACACACACACACACACATATATATATATATATATATATATATATATATATATATATATATATATATATATATATATACATATATATATGACGGGATTCTTTCAGTTTCCGTCTACCATATACACTCACAAGGCTTTGGTCGGCCCGAGTCTATAGTAGAAGGCACTTGCCCAAGATGCCACGCAGTGGGACTGAACCCGGAACCATGTGGTTGGTAAGCAAGCTACTTACCACACAGCCACTCCTGCGACGTATTTAAAGCGCTGATACAAAGCGGTGAGAGATTTTCAGTGATGGAGTACAACACCACTTGGACACAACACGAACAGAACATCTCACCGATGCAAGCAAACTAAGAAGTAGCGCGAAAGTTGTGGCCCTCCCATTGGTCGACATGGTGACATACCGATTCACAGATGTTGAGTGCATTGTACAATGATCCTCGGTTAAAGGAGACTGGAGTCAATCTGTCGTATCAAATGGTACTAAATGAAATGGACAGATAGTAATGCATGTAGTCATATCCATAGAGATGTAGTTTAACAGATAGGGAAAGAGAGAGAGAGAGAGAGAGAGAGAGAGAGAGAGAGAGAGAGAGCGACAGACAGAAAGACAGACAGATAGACAGACAGACAAACAGACAGACAGACAGACAGACAGACAGGCAGGCAGGCAAGCAGCCAGGCAGACAGACAGACAGACAGACAGACAGACAGACAGATAGATAGATAGATAGATAGATAGATAGATAGATAGATAGATAGATAGATAGATAGATAGATACAATATTATATATTATTATTTACACGTATAAAATATACTGGGTCATCCCGTAAATATTGCGGTATTTTCAATTGCATGAACTAAAAGTCGGAGGGGGACGGGATAAACTACCTGCATCAACTTGCTATAAAAGCAGGTAGTAATTTTACCTTCTCCTTATTCTCAGTGCAAGTTTTAAAGAGTGCAGTTTGATTTTAATAATTATGTTTTCAATGTTATAATGGAAGTGACAAAGGAGCATATTCAGCATATTTTGTTTTATGAGTTCAATAAAGGCAACGCAACGGAAAGTGCGAGGAATATTAATGCAGTATATGGGGATCGGACAATAAGCGTAAGCCAGTGTCAACGGCGGTTCCAGAAATTACGAGTCGGAAACTACAGCCTAGAAGACGAGCCACGTCCTGGAAGATCTGTAGAGCTTGACAAGGATGTCCTGCAAACCCTGGTGAAACAAAATCCCATTGTAACTGGTGCGGAACTAGCAGAGAAGCTTGGATTTGGTCATTCAAACATTCATCGATACCTGCATGCCATCAGAAAAGTCAGCAAATTGGATCAATAGGTTCCTCCCAAACTTTCCGAATCTAATCGCGCGCAGAAAGTGAATGTGTGCAATTCTTTGATGTCACGTCTCACAAATGGTCTCACAAATTGGACCGAATGGTGACCGGTGACGAGAAATTGGTTCTCTATAAAAATGTCAAACGCCGAAGACAGTGGATAGAGAAAGGAGAAAGACCAGCAACCCAGGCTAAAAAGGTTTTACCCCAAGTAAGGTGTTATCTGTTTAGTGGGATATTAAAGGTTTAGTCCACTTTGAACTTTTAAACCCAAACCAAACGGTAACAAAGGAAATCTACTGCGAGCAGCACGAGCAGCTTAAGTCGGCGCTAGAAGAAAATCGACCATCTTTGGTTACAAGACGAAAGGTGTTCTTTCATCAGGATAATGCTCGGCCACATACAACGAGAATGACATTCTAAAGGCTGGTGCAGTTTGAATGGGAAATGATGCCTCACTCATCATATTCGCCGGACATTGCCCCATTTGATTACCATATTTATTCCACAGTCTTCAAAATCAGATTGGACAGAAAAAATATGAATCCTGTAGACGAGGTCAGAACACCTTTCTGTAGAACACCTATAACAACACCTATAGCAACACCTTTTCGCGCATGTCCACTCCACACACGCTCACACACATGCACTGTTTTTTTATTACCCATGCGGGCTAACATAGAGGTGACAAAACAAAATATGTGTGACATAAAACATATATAAAAAATAGAAATGAATGTTATAGTGTATGAAGACATGAATATGATAAAATGGAAATGGAACCACTCGCCCCACTTACGAGTGGCCTCATTTTCTACTTTTTAAATCCTGAACCTTCCAACACATCGATACCTGTTTCCTCTCACCACCTATCGTACGTAGTAAAGTCTGGAAATGAGGTCCAGCTAAAGTCCGCCTCCCAAAAACAAAATCCAACCATATACTCTTGTATTTTTTCCTCTTGCTTCTTATCTGGTATTACACATAAGTGATGTTCCTCCACGTGCTCACACACACGCACATCGACAACATTTGTTAATTTCTTTAAAATGGGGTAATAACCACGAAATATTGAATACAAGGTAAGTCTACATTAATTCATATATTTGTTTTCTTGTGATTTGCCTTGCATTTACTTCGCATTGTTCTGGCCTTACCCACGATCAATCAATATATATACATACATATATATATATATATATATATATATATATATATATATATATTTGTGTGTGTGTGTGTGTGTGTGTGTGTGTGTGTGTGTGTGTGTGTGTGTGTGTATATATATATATATATATATATATATACAAATATATTTATATATGGGTGTGCGTGTTGCGCACATACAAGCGTGTAGACGGATAAATATAACCAAGAAAAGACCAATTATGAACTTACGAATGTAGAAATAAATAGGACTGAAAAACGAGGAAAATGTGAGAAAGAAAGAATGAAAGACAGAAAGGAAGATAGGAGGAAAAAAGGAAAGAAAAAAGAAAGAAAGAAAGAAAGAAAGAAAGAAAGAAAGAAAAAGAAGGAAAGAAAGAAGAAGGAAAGAAAAAGGAAGAAGGAAAGAAAGAAAGAAAGAAAGAATGAATGAAAGAAAGAAAGGAAGGTGGTAAAAGTGAAGGGAATACTGAATTAAAGGCAACGGAATATTCATTTATCTGAGATTTTGTGTTATTGTTGACGTTTCTGGTGTAAATTACTAATTAGAAATGATAAATAGCTGACTTATACAATTCATTAAACATATATACATGTTGTTAGTGTGATTGCTTTTATAGATGCGGTGTTATCTAATGAGAATGTACAGGACATATATGAGATGTACGAGATATATGAATGGTCACGTGTTTATATATATATATATATATATATATATATATATAAAAGATAATAAGAGTGAAAAAACTACAGAAGGCTTGTGTTACATGGTTAAAGTATATATTTAAATTGTGTCAGGAAAATGTTAGAAAAATGTTAGAAAAATGTTATAAAATCTTTTTGGTATATAAACATTGTATTTTGAGAAATAACCGGTTTCGTGTTGTCTTTTCAAATTTCTCTAGTTCATTGTGTCGTGTTCGTTCCAGTCTGAGAAAGAAGAGTTCTAGATAGGGGGAGGTAATTAGGGATTTCTTCCGGTATAGGGGAGATAATCGAAATCTAGGAGGTGGTAGAATTTGATTAATTTACCATGGTTTTGTTCTATATTCCCCCCCCCTTTTTTTTTTCTCAGTGGGGTGATGAATTTCCTTATTTAAATGTGTTAGCACTGGTTAAGTTTGGGTTTGTATTTTTGAATGAAAAAGGTTTCCTTATTTAATCTAATCTGTGTTGGTGTTTTAATGGCACATTGATAAAAAGGAAAGATTATAAATTGTGGTAGCATTTGTTTTGCGCATTTTTCAATATGATCACTAAAAGGTATCATTCGGTATTCTGGGTGTGCAATCTGCTGGCGATGCAGAGTGCATCTACGTCTGAGCGATAACCCTGTAGACCCTATGTAGTTCTCGTGGCAGCCCGAACATCTTATTACATAAATAAGATTTTCTGAGGCACAAGTAAAGTTAGATTTAACTTTGAATTTGTGTCCCTCTTTGAAGAGGAATTCTGAACCTTCTAGAATGTTTGGGCATGTTGCACAATTTGGTCGACCACATTTGTTTACTTTCGCATCTGTTGTTTCGGAAAGTAATTTTGCCTTTGTGAGGATCTTTTTCAGTGATTTTGGTTGTTTGTGGCTTTTGATGATTTTGTGTGTGTGTAAAATTTTCTTCAATTTGGGGTCCTTATGTAGCATTGGTATGTTTTGGGTGATGATGGTGAAGGCTTCTTTGTTTCTGGGGTTGTATGTGGATATGTACGGTAGTATTTTCGGGGAATGTGTGTTGCTGTGTTTAACTTTTCTTAAGTTTTCTATGTTAATTTGTGATGCACGTCTGATTCCTTCCTCTATGAGTTGAACTGGGTAGTGTCTGTCAATTAGTGTGTTTTTGAGTTCTTGTAGTCTGTAGTCTCTAGTATTTTCTTCTGACACTATTGTGCATATTCTTCTTGCAAGGTTGAAGGGGATGTTTGTCTTGGTGTGTCTTGGGTGGCATGAATCAAATAGTAGATATTGTTTGGCGTCTGTGGTTTTGTAAAATATGTCCGTTTCTATTTTTAGGTTTACTTTTTTAATTAGTATATCCAAGAATGGGAGCTCCTTTTGGTTGTACTCCATTGTGAACTGTATGTTTGGGTTGACACTGTTCAATAGACTTTTGAATTTCAAGAGTTCATCTGTGTTTTCATTCCAGAGTATGAAACAGTCGTCCAGGAACCTTTTCCAATTTTCTTTTATGTATTGGGAAAGGGTGTTTCCAAAGGTGGATAAAGATTCCTGGTATATTATTATTTCCAAGTAACCCATTGTTAGATTCGCAATGACTGGAGCTGCCCTAGTGCCCATAGCAATTCCGGATTTTTGTCGGTAGAAAGTATTGTCAAACATGAAGTGGTTGTTTCGTAAGATGAATTCAACCGATTTAGTAATGAATTCTTTACTGATCCTGTTTGGGATTTCTTTCGGGAATTGATCCAGCCAGAATTGAATTGCCTCAAGTCCATAATTATGAGGTATACTGGTGTATAAATTAATCACGTCAAATGAGACCATGATTGTTTCTTCCTTTACTTCCTTTGGGAGGTGATTTAGCATATCCAAGTCATCTCTGATATAGCTATTTATGTGTTTAAGGAAGGGTTTTAGGAGGATGTCCATAAATAGACTTAGTCTATGTGTTTCACAGGCTGGGCCAGCTATGATGGGTCGCAGCTTTAGATCCCCCGGGTTTGGTGTATGTATGTATGTCACAAACTTCACCCCACAAAAAATAATGAAAACCCTGTCCTCACTAATTAAAACACATGGAAATGAACTGACAACCAAGGAGATTGATTTTCTAACAAACTTCAAATGCAAGCCCAGCCTTTTCTATGGTCTGCCAAAAATACACAAAAGCCAGATCATAAATGAAACCATCAAAAAATCACCAAAGACAATATACAGACACTTATGACATACCATGTCATATCAACAATTAAGATTTCAAATTTAATGGACAATCCCTTAGTGGGTTGGATCCTCAACCCCTAACTCTCTTGGATTATATATATATACATATATATACATACATACACACATACATACTTATATATATATGTATGTATGTATATAAACACACACACACACACACACACACACACACACACACACACACACACACACATATATATATATATATATATATATATATATAATTTGTATCTTTCTCCCCCTCTCGTTCTTCCTTCTGCTGTTCTTCGCCTCTCCCCTTCACTGATGTATCTCTCTCTCACTCTTCCTTCCTGTCCCTCGTTGCTCACTTATGTTCAACTTCCTCCCTTTTTTTCTCTCTCTCTCTACCACTCTTTCTCCTTACCCCTCGTTGATCACGTGTGAACGGCGGCTACTGCTTCCTTTCCTCTCTTGGCCACTGCCAAGCAAGCACAAACTTTCTTCTCTCTTCCCCTCAAGTTCGTCAAATCACAGCGTTCAGTATATATATTTTTTTCTCGTCTGGCCTAACAGCTCTCCATGTTTGTTCTCACTATTTCGGTTTCCCTGTGTTTTTTGTTTGCCACTTAATTCTTCGGCATCACAAATTTTATTTTAATTTACTTTGCGGGAAGAGTTATTCTAACAATGCGTCCTGCCCTAACTCTTCGAAACGCTTAGTTTAGAATAGGGGCAGCTGATGAAGGAAATGTTCTCTATGTGGCCTGTCTGTTTTCCTGTGTGTTTTTCCTGTGTTCCTTCCGTTGTCCGAAAAAAAGTTTGTTTTCCGTGCTTTGTTTATATTCTTGTTTTTCATTTTGTCCACGTTTTTTTTGTGACGTCCTGTACCCAGATATGCATCTATGTATACATGTAGATGTAGTTATGTACATACATGTACGTATATATGCATATACTCACATATTATTCGTATTATTATATAATATGCATACATACATATATATGTATTGCGTATATATATGTGTATGTATGTATGCATGTATGTATGAACGTCTATGTAAAGAAAGAGAGAGGGGTGGAGAGAGGTGAAGAGAAGTACAGGTATGCTAAATACGATAGAGCAAAAATTCTCGATTCATTAAAATTATCTCCGTCTCCAGAGGATCTATAATAATTATCGAATAGCAATTATGACTACCACCTTTTGGGAAGGGGAGACAATCCTAACATATAAAAATTTTCAATAATTGATATGCTGGAGGAAAGGAACAGACTAGTTGTCTAGCGACAAGAGGACAGTCGTGGACATGAGTTTTTGAGTCAATAGCCTTCGTCAGAATGATAATTGTTCTACCTCATCCCATGTTGTAAAACGACTTAGACGAATAGAAAAGAGAGCAAACATGACTAGAAAACTGTTTGGTCTATATTAGAAGTATTTCAGGTCATTTATCTTTGTATTGCTATCTCTTATTTTTATTTCTTTAAGAACAACCATGTCATATAAAATACTAACATCAACATCATTAGACAACATACCAACACAACGCAACGCCAAAACAAAGCAACACCGTCGCACAACACCTCAGCTCCACAACACTGCAACATCACACAACACCATCTCACAACACAATCAACACAACGCTAACACATAAACGCCACAACAAAACAACACCACCTCACAACACCTCAGCGCCACAACATAACACCATAACATAACACAACATTACCACACGACACCTCAATGCTACAACACGATACCACTACACAACACCACCATTACACAACGCATCAACATCACCAGCACAACGTACCCACACGCCCACACAATACACCAACACTCCCCTATATCACTGCAACTCCAGCACAACACAATGCTAGCACATAAACCTCACAACAAACCAACACCTCTTCACAACACCCCTATATAACCAAGCAACAACATTATCCCCCATCTCAGAATTAGCAATTGTCAGACGCAGCAGTCATCACGCCATCGCCTTCATACACTCACACCGTGTCACGTGGTATAGTAACCACATCACAGGTCAGTTAGTTAGGTCACTGGACAATATTTAGTTAAGTGACCTGATCTGCGGATTTATAAAAGCCAGAACACTGCTAGCACAGATTATCATCATCATCATCATCATCATCATTATAATCATTGTCAACTTTATTATTATTATTATTATTATTATTATTATTATTATTATTATTATTATTATTATTATTATTATTATTATTATTATTATTATCGAAGAACTGTCTGTAGCTAAGTTTCCTCTAAAGTAGCTTTGATTGTTTGTCACCGAGTGGATGGAATTGGCTGACTGGTTTTCTCTAATGCCATTAGAGTGTTAGAACTATGTCGTGGCTAGAATACTAAGTAACCAGAATGCTAAATTCTGGAGAATTCTAAATAGAAGAATATTATTAAAGCATCATATTTCTCTGTTCGTTTTTTCTTTTTTCTTTTTTGGTAAATATTTGTGGCCACGATGCCAGGACACCTTCACTCGCGATGACTTAATACTTGTAGCATGTGCACACCTACACGCACAACCACATCTATATATCTGTTATATCTTTTATATCTTAGTTTAGTCATTGAACTGCGGCCATGCTGGAACACCCCCTTGAAGGATTTTGTCGAACAAATCTACTCCAGCGCTAATTTTGTTCGTTTTTTCCCCTTTTAAAGTCTGGTACGTTCTATCAGTGTTTTTCTCGGACCATTAAGTTACGTGAACGTAAACAAACCTACTGGTTGTCAAGTAGTTGATGGGGGACAAAAACAAACACACATACATACATATGCGTGTGTGTGTTTGTAGAGGAGTTTCCGCACAGTATCCGTCTACCAAATACACTTACATGGTATTAGTCAACCGGAGGCTGCAGCAGAAGACACTTGCTCAAGGTGTCGTTCATTAGAAGTGAACACGAAACCAGGTGTTTGCAAATCGAGCTTATTAAACTACTCAGCCATGCGTGCATATGTATATATATATATATATATATATATATATATATATATATATATATACAGTTCTACTGCGTTGCACCTTGGGCAGGTGTCTTCTACTATAGCCTCGGGCCAACCAAAATTCTTGTGAGTGAATTTGGTAGACGGAAACTGAAAGAAGCCCGTCGATTAGATATATATATATATACATGTGTGTGTGTGTATGTGTGTGTATGTATTTGTGTGTTTGTCCCCCACCATCGCTTTACACCGATGTTAGTGTGTTTACGTCCCCGTAACTTAGCGGTTCGGCAAAAGTGACCGATAGAATAACTATTAGGCTTGCAAACAATAAGTCCTGGCGTCGATCTGTTCGACTAAAGGCAGTGCTCCAGCATGGCCGAAGTCAAATGACTGAAACAATTTACATAATATATAGTCACGAGCTACTAATAATTTCATACAACGGAGATGTTTTATAAGCGAGTTTTAATACCACCGTAGTGTTCCCTAGCTATCTTCAGGCTCTGAGTACATGACTTACACAAGTTACAAATCAGGACAATAGAACAAAGGAAGTCACAAGAAAAAAAGGAGAGGGAGATGGATGCAAAAAGTGGAAGAGTAAAAGAAAAGGGGGGGAGCCCGCCTCTTTAACCGTAAAGTTATGAAGCTAGTTGATGTAAAATCTACGGAAGGGGTCTAAAGTCTGCGATACAGCTGCTAAATCCGGAGAGGGTAATGTGCTCCAATTTGCCAAAAGAAACATGTTTATGTGTTTGCATTTGTACATGTATATATGTATATTTACTTTTAGCAGAAGCAAGAAATTGGCTCAAGGGCCGAGAGTTTTGTGTGTTGGCATTAACCAAACTAGTTACTGATTGAAGATTTGTGGATTTATATAACTAGTGATAATAGTATTCCTCTGGATAGTTCAGGAACAAATTATAAAAATGATTACAATGTCACATGGGTAATTCATATTTTCCACATAGCTTGTTTGTTATGTCACTCAATAAGTAAATACATAAATAAAGAAAATTTTGTGCATTTACACACACACACACACACACACACACACACACACACACACACACACACACACACACACAGAGAGAAGAGAGTGTCTCTGAATATAAATACATATATACAAACATGTACACATATATACAGTGGCGGCTCGTAGATAAGATTAGTGGTGGGTGCTGCTTCAGAAAATTTTTAGCCGTTGTTTTAATATTGTGTAAAAGGAAACAAACGTATAAAAAGAAAATTTATTCATAAACTTGATCGGTTCACGTTTTGGCCACTGCCGGGTAGTGTTTTTTAATTTGTTCACAGAACATCGCCGTGAATTCTCCCTTGTTTTTCAAAAATCCCCCCTAAATCATAAAATAATAGAGTGAGACGTGCCCTTTTTAAAAAAAAATCCTGACAGCAACACTGAAGCTGGAAGCAGGATAATAATCTAATTCTACACTTCATCACATTCAAGAATATAAACACGTTTTTAAGCACAACACACGCAGAGTCAAAAAGAAACACTACTTTTCACCGGCACTGTCGTTCACGCAGTACTCTCCCTCCCAAGCGTGAAGCTCCCTATCTCGGATATGTGAGCATGCGCACAACAGTCAAACACCTCGTTGCTGGAACTGTGAAGCGCACAGTTTTATGCAAGGATTTTTGTATTTTTTTCATAAACTAGGGGATGGCTACTGACATTTAGCTTAAGGATTATATAATGTACTAGTATAAAGGAAGAATTAAAGAAAAAAGGACTCATTATATTGAATGTTATCGATAATATCGTATGGAAATAGGGGGTGCTGCAGTTCCGCAGTGCCTATACACGAGCTGCCATTGCATATATATATATATATATATATATATATATATATATATATATATATATATATATATATATAGTCACACTCGTACATGCATAATTAAAGATACACATACAAACACACAGACACACACACATGCACGCACACACATACATATATATGTATTTGAGAGCGTTTATGAAATATAGATACATATGTACATGTGTGTGTGTGTGTGAGAGAGAGAGAGAGAGAGAGAGAGAGGGAGAGAGAGAGAGAGAGAGAGAGAGAGAGAGAGAGAGAGAGAGAGAGAAAGAGAGAGAGAATTCTTGAATCTTGCGATTATCTCCCCTTCTCAATTGGAGCTGTTCGCAACTGCCATTTGGAAAATATGATATGTCCTCAAGAGACGGATATAATTTTAATAAATCAAGATGTTGTATGGTATTTACTGTGCCGGTATTTACGGTATTTCTCTGTATAATTTAAATATATGCCACCGGCCACTTTGAGTTATTCCTCTTAACTAATTTTTGTTGAAATTATGCAAATTACCTGGACATACCTGTTTCCTAATATATATATATATTTCTTTTTTATTAGTCTAAGTCCTTTGTCTACTGGAAATCAGGTTGAACAATGGTCATTCTGATGAAGGCTATTGATTTAGAAACATGAAGTCATTGCAGAGCAACACGAAATGAAGTCTTTTGCTCAAGAACACAACGTGACACCCAGTCCGGTCCGGGAATCGAAACCACGATTTTACGATCATGAGCGCAACAGCTTAACTACTAGGCCACGCTCCTTCATCTACAGCAAGACATCTCCAGTGTTTCTAGAAAACTATATTTAATGGGGAATTTTAATTCTGTATTCTAGATTAATCTTATGCAATCAGCCATGTTGTTCTGTTGAACAACACGGAATCGAAACCACGATCTTACGATCGTGAACACAACACCGTAGTCACTAGACCACGCATCTTCTTTTAGAGTAAGACAGCTTCAGTACTTCGAGAAAACTATATTCATTGGAAAATTTGAACTCTGTATTCTAAGTTAACCTTATGCAATCAGCCATGTTGTTCCGTTGTCTTAACTTAGGACACATTACAACAAGAAAAGAACGAGTCGAGGGTCGTCGCGAAAAATGTTCCTTTTGGTCACCGTCCACCCATCTTTCTTTTATTTCCAACCCCATCATTAGCTCTGAGAGCTGAATCACTTCTAAAACCATGTTTTATTCTTCGCACTAATCTTCTCATCTTCCCACCTTTTCTTCTAAAAGAATTACCAGTGCCACTCACTACTTAAGACCTATTCTTCGATAAACCACTCAACTATAGCTGCTAGTCTTTGATAGTTTCCGCTTCAGCAAACGAGTATTTCTGATCGTCTTTCACCTCACGCACATCACACATGCGCACACGAACACGCATACACATACACTTAAAGACACATACACATATACACACACATTCTCTCTTTCTTTCTTCGTCTTTCTCTCTCTCTCTCTCTCTTTTTTCTTTCTATCACACGCACACAATCTTGCGTACATTCAGCCATACATGCACATATGCAGTCACATTATTGCATATAATGCATAGAAATATGCAGATACAAATACAGAGACACATGCACATGCAAATACACACGTACATACACATACACGAAGACATTTACACACACAAACGCATACATTCATACATAAAGATACAGATACACACTCACACATACATACATACATACATATATATATACATATATATACATATATATACATATATACACACACACACACATACATACATACATATATATATACATATATATACATATATACACACACACACACATATGCAGTTACAGTTATACTCACGATGCATATATAGAAACATGCAAACGCAAACACTAAGACACTACACGCGCAAATACACAAGCAAATATACACACATATACGCACACATACACAAACATATATACATATGCAGACGCATTTGCACACACAAATACATACATACGGAGAGAGACACTTATATACACACACTAATACGCACACGCTAATAGAAACGCACATGTATACACATGCGCAGGCGCGCATACAAATCCATGCATACTAACAGACAGACAGGCAGGCAAACTTACATATAAGCATGCATACATACATGCACACATGCACACATGCACACATACATACATACATACAGACAGACAGACAGACAGACAGACAGATAGACAGAAGACATCTTTCATACATACACACATGCACACATACATACATACATGCACACATGCACACATGCACACATACATACATACAGACAGACAGACAGACAGACAGACAGACAGATAGACAGAAGACATCTTTCATACATACATACATACATACATACATACATACATACATACATACATACTGATACGCATGCAGACACGGAGTTACAGAGACACAGCAAAGAAACATATACACACAAATGTAGGCATGTGCGCGTGCACGCAAATGAAATGATAAAGTAGTGGGAAAGGTGTTGGCGGCTGGGGCGGGGGGGGGGGGGGGAACACGAAGGCAATAAACAAGGACAACATCGACACTGCCACCAACGGCAACGACAGGAACCACAGGAACAAATAAAGGAAAAACCCAAGATGTTACAAGCCATTTTCTCAGCTAATCTTAAACCTTTGTACAAACCAAAAGAAAAGAAGGAGGGGGGAAAAAGAAAAAGATAAAGGAACGAAATTGGAGGGAAAAAGAGGGAAAAAAACCCCACAGCAACAGCTACTACTACTACTAGTAGTAGTAGTAGTAGTAGTAGTAGTAGTAGTAGTAGTAGTAGCAGCAGCAGTAGAACCATTACTACTAATTCTGCAACTACTATCACCACCATCATCACTACTACTACTATTACTACTACTACTACTACTACTACTACTACTACTACTACTACTACTACTACTACTACGATAACTACCACTACAACCAGTACTACTACTACTACTACTGTTACTGTTACTACTGTTACTACTACTATTACTACTACTACCACCAGTACCACCGCTACGGCTATCACCACTTCTACTGTTACCACCACCACTACAACTACCACAATCACCACTACTACTACAACTACCACCACAAGCACTATGACCACCACTATTACTACTGTTAGTACTACTACTACTACTACTACTACTACAGCCACCATTTTTATTACTACTGCTACTACTACATTGACATCAAACAAACTAATACAAACGCAAAATAATAATTCCTCCTCACTTCCTTTCCAAATGCTAAGACTGTGAAAGCGAGGACGTGCGTAAAAGATCAGAGAGAGAGAGAGGGAGGAAGAGGAAGAGAGAGAGAGGGGGGAAAGAGGGAGAGAGAGAGTGATGGACTTTTGAGTCTCGCTGCGGTTTAGTTGTTCCTGTTGTGTTTGGTTTATTTGTTTAAAGAGATCATCTATTTGGCTCTTCTTTCTAAATCCTTTGAAATTGTCACGATAAGGTGATGATAACCATCCGCATAATATTCACCATGGATCATAAGATATCAGGCGATTATTTTATTTATTTATTTATTTATTTATTTCCGGTATTGTCACTCTAAAGATTTGATCCTCCGCCGAATTCCGTAATCACGTTATATAATTATATTTTCTTTATTTTTTTATATCTTTCTTTCTACTTTCACTTTCTGTCCCGTCCCCCACCAACCCCGTCCACCACCACCACCATCACCATTACCTTCATTGTATATACTAATGCTTTCTCTCTGATCCGAATTCCCAGCATTCCGATCAAATTACTTAACCTTTTTTCTTAATTTTTATTTTTAGCCTTTTTTTCTCACTTCTTACTGCAATCTTTGTGCCAAGCCAAGGCAGGATGACCAGTACGTTAAGTACCGTCAGGCTCTCACAGGCCTCCTACCAATCAGACAATGCGGTCGACGGATACTCCACTATGGCGTTCTTTAGAGGAGTAACAGTAGATAAGAGCAACGATGTCCTCGGGGAAAATCTGGGTGTCGATGAAAGTCAACTGACTGGTCTTTCTCAGAGGACCTTTGTGCCAGAGCCCATGGATAACTTCCAGAAATTTCTAGCCTGGTAGTGCTAATGGGTAAGGAGTGGGACATTGACGGTTCAGGATAAATTCTATGGATGTGGTGGTGCCATCAGCTGCTGCTAGTTGAGATGTACGATGAACGACAAAACCGTCCTACACGCGTTCTTACAGTGCTCGAATATTGTTGACGTAGAGATATGTCGAACAGCTGCTATTATGCGTAGGGCGGATATGACTATCGGTCGACTCCATCGAGAAGATCGCCCCACCACTTTCCTTTGGTCGGAAGGGCAAGCAATTTTCTTCTGTCTAGTGATGAAAGAAAGAGTGCGGTGAACGGGACTAAAAGACAATTCTCTCTTCAGTGAAGTCTTCATCGACTTTTTAAAATTCCATTTGGAAAAGAAGATAGGGTTGCGATGGATGTGTTGACCCTAATAAATTTATTGAGGCCGGAGTAAGTGAGCGTAGTCTAAGCTGGCGCCTGTAGGCTGAGGAGTACAGAGGAGAGAGGAGCACATGCCATAGTACACCTTGTGAGTAGAGTGGCTTGAGGTCTGTGGGATTCCTTGGTTGACTCTGCGTGACGTTTTCACACCTGCTATTGTTTTTTGCTTACGTCTTTTTTTTTTTTTTTCATGTAAATCTTATCTGTCCTTCGTATTTGTACTGTGCTAAATATTCCTCGCAGCTCTTGTGGCAAATAAAGAAAGATGATTATTAATTATTGTTGCTGTTGCTAAGGTTGCGAGCTGGCAGAATCATTAACTTCGCAAAATGCTTAGTGGCATTTCGTCCGTTTTTACTTTCTGTGTTCAAATTCTGCCAAGGTAGACTTTGTCGTTCATCCTTTCAGGGTCGATAAATTAATTATGAGTCGGGCACTGAGGTCAATGGATTTCAGGCCTTGAGATCTCATATTAAGGATTATTATCATTATTATTATTATTATTATTATTATTATTATTATTATTATTATTATTATCATCATCATCATCATCATCATCATCATCATCATCATCATTATTATTATTATTATTATTATTATTATTATTATCATTATTATTGCACAACTTCTAATGCTGGAGATGTACAACGGCGTCAGCTGTTCACTACCAGTGAACTAAGGTAAGACCCCTAACTTTTAATGCGCATTACTTACTCGGGTGTAGTCCAGCGCTTTGTCAGTGTGGCGAGCGTGTTTACACGTGTTGTGTGAGTGACGGAGGTGACACAAAATTAAAATACATCGTTTCATTCGGAAAATAGAAATAAATTCTAATGAGTATTACTTACTCGGATATAGTCCAACACATTGTTAGTTATTTTAGGCTCCGTTCGATGTCTTTATTCCCGATGTTTTGGGATAGATTTCGGAAGAGTGTTTTATCGCTCTCACATGTTAAATGTCCCCGGGGTTCTCTATTTATTATTATTGTTATTATTATTATTATTATTATTATTATTATTATTATTATTATTATTATTATTATTATTATTGTTGTTGTTGTTGTTGTTGTTGTTGTCGTCGTCGTCGTCGTCGTCATCATCATCATCATCATCATCATCATTATTATTATTATTATTATTATTATTATTATTATTAATATAGAAAGGATTGAGGTAACTCCTCCTGAAGATATAGAGTCAAAATTAAAAGAAGAGTGCCATTTGTTATCTGGTGAACGATATTTCGACATCTCGTGTGTCTTCAACTGGTTCAAAAAATAAATTTGTCAATCTACTTCATTTTGGTTAATATAGAAAGGATTGAGGTAACTCCTCCTGAAGATATAGAGTCAAAATTAAAAGACTTCTACACCAGGCACATGCACCACAACCATATGTGCGCGACATGGTGATCTCATATTAAGATAAACAGCGCATGACCTCGCAGGTGGGGCCCAGTTAGAATTTTCTTCAGGTCGAGTAGCCCATCCCGCTCAAAAGGTCCTTGAATTAGGTTTGTTTAAAGATGTTGAGCAAAACACCCATGTTTCCAAAGGTGAATTATTCAAACCCCAAAGAATTCCTCTCAATACATGGCTATGATGCTCCCCAACTACTTCTGCTTGAGATTAGAGATGCACAGCCACTAAGGGGCATGCTCAACTGGTTAAGGTCAAACAACTGACAAGCAAATCTGTGGTATTAAGCAGAATATTTGTTGTAGCCCATCTTTATACCAAGACAAACCAACGTACATGATAACACTTCCAATCAATTAAGTAACATCAGAAGCCATGAGAGAGCCACTGCCTGGTACTGCATCCGGGCATTAATCGAAATCGAAAAGATGCGGCATCTCAAGACGGTTACAATACTAGTGATTGTAGAAGCACTTGGAATGATCAAAAATGAACTGAAAATTATTTAAGAATGACTCTTGGCTTACCATCCATGCGAGAAGTGCAAAAGATTGTCTTACCAGGTACGTCACACGTACTGAGAAGAGCATTGTCGCTGTAAATTTTCTTTCCCTTTTTCCCCTTTATATTTTTTTTGTTCACTTTTCTATTTAAAATTTTTTTTTCCTTTTTCTCTCTGTCTTCCCCCTTTTCCTCTATCACATAACTTTGTAAATGAACAATCTGGTGTGTTTATTTTAATGGCCTACCAATGTATACAGTGCGTTCCTCTGCCCTGGGTGTCAGGAAGACACTCGGCAAGAGATGGAAACAATTGAAAAGTGATGATAAGGAAAATAATACAGGAGAATAAGACTCATACTGAAAACTGAGCTCTACTCGAAAAATTGCATCGAAGCCATTAACACCCTGGCACTTCCAGTAGTCCAGTACAGTTTTAACATAATTAACTGGAATCCTACTGAGTTCCAACGCCTGGACAGGAAGACAACAAAACTACTAACATCTAAGTACATGCACCACCCAAAAGCAGACGTTGATTGTCTGTACCTAGCTAGAAGTAATAGGGGAAGAGAAATGATGCAGGCAGAACTGTGCTATAATACCTCCACAATAAGAATGAACAGGTACTTATCTAGTACAGAGGACTGGATGCTGCGGCTTGTGTGCAAACATGAAAGCAGTGAAAAGTTACATTCTATTGTCAAGGAAGCTTGCAAATTCGCAAGGAACTTGGCATTAACCCTGAATTAGATGAAGAACCTGAAACCACTGCCAGCTGATAAGCAAAACGGCTCAAACAGACTGCTAAAACAGGACGGGCAGAAACACATTGGGAAACGGTGTAGCCAGAAGCTCCTGCATGGACAGTACATTCTTCGAAGTCGAAATGTTGATGTAGACGAAGCAACAACCCATCAGTGGCTGAGAAGTTCAAGACTGAAAGCAGAGAATGAAGGTTTCATATTGGCTGAACGAGATCAGCCCTTGCTTACCAAAACCTACCAGGCTGACGTTCTTCAAAATAGTTCTGACCCTAGATGCATATTCTGTGATGCATTTGATGAAACAATAGATCATCTCGTTTTGGAATGTCCTGTGCTGACACCAAACGAATACAAAAACCGCCACGATATGGTAGGACAGTATTTACATTGGAAAATATGTAAACACTACAAAATCAGCATTCCTGCTTACTGGAATGAACATCATCTTGAGCCAGTCGTTGAAGGTAAGTGGGTCACTATCCTCTGGGATTTTCGAGTCAAAACTGACAGAATGATCCAGGTTAATCGACCATACATAATTATTAAAGACATGGAGAAAATACTTGTAGACTATTAGATGTAAGTGTTCCCACTGATAAAAAATATATCTGTAAAGGAATTTTAAAAATTAAGTAAATATAAGGACTTGGAAATTGAAATACAAAAGATGTGGCATCTTAAAGCAAGAAATGTTCCTGTTAGTGTGGGTCCCCTATGTATGATAAGAAAGGGATGTCAAACACATCTAGATGATATCCCGGGAGAACCATGTCTCAGAGAAATCCAAACGATTGCGCTGACAAGTATTGCCCACATCCTTAGAAACATCCTATCAATTTAAATGTCTGTGTTGTATTACATGAAGATATTTCACTACTGTCCCTTCCACTTACCCTCCACGAGCATTCAGTCACACTGTAACATCTCTTATCCTTCACTCGCCCTAGGACGCTGGGTGTGTTTCGGCAAGTGATTGTACCAAACGTGCAGATTAAAAGTAAATAATAATAATAATAGTAGTAGTAGTAGTAGTAGTAGTAGTAGTAGTAGTAGTAGTAGTAGTAGTAGTAGTAGTAGTAAATTTCCTGACGCAGTACCAGACAGTGGCTCTCATGGCTTCTGATCATAACTTTTTGGAAGTGTTATCATGTACGTTGTTTTGTCTTGGCTACAGCAAATATTCTGCTCAGTACTACAGATTTGCGCATCTCTGACAACGAGCAGAAGTACTGGGGGAGCATCATAGCTATGTGTTGAGAGGAATTCTTTGGGGTTTGGATAATCCACCTCTGGAAACATCGGTGTTTCGTTCAACATCTTTAAACAACCCTAATTCAAGAACTTATAAGCGAGATGGGCTACTCGATTTGAAGAAACTTTTAACTGGGCCGCACCTGCAAGGTCATGCGCTGTTTATCTTGATATGTGATCACCATGTCTTGCACATGTAGTTGTGATGCATGTGCCTGGTGTACCCTTATCAGATGGGTAGTCATGATGGGTATACTGGGCTTCGTATATTTTACCCTAGTGTCACTTTGATGGCATGCACTGCTCTCTCGCTTAATAATAATAATAATTATGATGATGATGAAATTGGTTTCAAATTTTGCCACAAGGGCAGCCATTTTGGGGGAGAGGATAAGTCGATTACATCGACCTCAGTGTTTCCCTAGTACTTAATTGATCGACCCCAAAAGGATAAAAGACAATGTCGGCATCGGCGGAATTTGAACTCAGATCATAGCAGCAGACGAAATACCGCGAAGCATTTCGTCCAGTGCGCTAACGATTCTGCCGGCTCGCTACCTTAATAATAATAATAATAATAATAATAATAATAATAATAATAATAATAATAATAATAATAATAATAATAATAATAATAATAATAGTAGTAGTAGTAGTAGTAGTAGTAGTAGTAGTAGTAGTAGTAGTAACCATCTAAATCACAATTCTTATTTTCTATCTTTGACAACTTGTCTCTGAAAACTATACATTTCTTTGGTGTCTGCAAAGGGTTTCATTTATTTATTTATTTTGTGATCGTTTTTCCTGTCTACTTTTTTTTTTCCTTCCTTAATTTCTTCCGAATGAAATGTAAAACCGGAATTATTCAAACACCATTTGTTCGTGATTTTGATCAACTTAGTGCGAGATCGTGGCTAAATCTCAACTAATTTGTAGTCTCCATCATGCAGAAATGAGTCACCTCTTTATTACACTTCACAGAGCGAGAGTGTGCATTGGATTGCCTGCTGCTATTGCACATGGTTGGTCGGTGTTCAACGAAGCATAATGAAAGTGTGAGTTAAACTCAACGGCGTTCTTTCTACACAAACCATACACGACCTGGCAATTATTATCAGGAATGGATATTCTTACAGAATATTGCTAATGTATTCGAAGACACGCTGCTGTTGTGTGTCTTTGTTCAACGATATCTAAATAAACTAGGATGATTACACGCCATCGCCAATATCGTAAACCACCCCGACCACCATCGGTACCGTCTCTGTCATCGCTGCCATCGGTGCCATCGCTGCCATCGTCATAATCGCCGACATCACCACCATCGCCGCCATTATTACCATCGCCATCATCACCAAATGACAGCATAGGAAATGCAAAAAAGAAAAAACAAAAAGAAACTATTTCTGTTATTGCTCAATGTATTAACAAATATATAGAAGAGAATAAAAGAGGTGGAAAATGAGAAAGAAGAAGAAGAAGAAGAAGAAGAAGAAGAAGAAGAAGAAGAAGAAGAAGAAGAAGAAGAAGAAGAAGAAGAAGAAGAAGAAGAAGAAGAAGACTCTTGACACGAGAAAAGAAAGCTAGGGCTGAAATATAAATAAACGGAAACGAAAGAAGGAATATGAACGAAGCGAGGGAGAAACTATTCACAGGGATGAAAGAATGCAAACGTGTGTATGTTTGTTTGCATGCATGTATGGATAGATGTGCGTGTGTATGTATGGAAGTACGGATGGGTGGATGGATGGATGTGTACATGTGTTTATGTATGTATGTATTTGTGCGTTTATGTGTATATGTATGTTTATGTATGCGCGTACGTAATTATGTATGTAGATACATATCTATCTATCTACATATCTGTCTATCTGCTAATTAACCTCTCTCTGATATATATATATATATATATATATATATATATATATGTGTGTGTGAGAAAGTTGGTCTGTGAAAGCACGTGGTTGGATGTATAAAAGATAATAAGAGTGAAAAAACTACAGAAGGCTTGTGTTACATGGTTAAGGTATATATTTAAATTATGTCAGAAAAACGTAAGAAAAATGTTAGAAAAATGTTATAAAATCTTTTTGGTATATAAACATTGTATTTTGAGAAATAACCGGTTTCGTGTTGTCTTTTCAAATTTTTCTACTTCATATATAGTCAATGAAGTAGAGAAATTTGAAAAGACAACACGAAACCGGTTATTTCTCAAAATACAATGTTTATATACCAAAAAGATTTTATAACATTTTTCTAACGTTTTTCTAATATTTTTCTGACATAATTTAAATATATACTTTAACCATGTAACACAAGCCTTCTGTAGTTTTTTCACTCTTATTATCTTTTATATATATATATATATATATAGCGTGGAAGAGGTAGTCGAGTACAACAGGTGTTTCAAAAACACATCGGATGCATCTTACGTAACATTATATATGTCTTGTACCCGTACTGTGTTCTTTCTCATCAGGTATATATGGCTGTTTCGTTAAAAATAGTCCGCCGTAATGGAGAATGCAAAAGAAAGCTGGGCTTGCAGAAAAAAGTGGGAGTGGAGATCGGAATCGATAAAAACCACTAATGCTGCCTACTCACCGGAAGAAAGAAAACACAAGCTGTTATACTAACGATAGTAGCGATACAGAAGCTAAATAACACAACTGTGGCAATGAAAATAAATTAAAATAAAATAAAGACACGCTTTAGCGTTTTAGAGGCATAGTTAAGAATTAATATCAAGAAGGCTTTTAACACCTTATAGCCGTGGTTCTCAAACGGGGTTCATATGACCCCTGAGGATCCATATAATATTCTTGGAGGTCCCCGCAACAAAATAGTAAATTAGGGATCCACAATTGTATTTTAAGGGCTCCTGAAAAAATTTTGCTTTAGATGTACGTATTGCTATGTATTGTAAGAAACATTAAGATTTCTTCCTCCCCCATTTTACATAGTCCAACCTACACAAGTGAATGCGTAAAAAACAAAATAGGAATTTAAAAAGAAGTCTCTATAAAACTAGTTTTTAAACATCGAATGGTTATGGGTGGCGGGGTCCACCAGAATAAAATAGTAGTCAAAGGGTTTCATAAGGGGGAAATAGTTGAGAGCCCTTGTCTTAGAGTGACGGAAAGGCTGTACACATGTCCCTTACAGAGCTTCACAGGCTGATTAGATTGATGAAGTTGATGTGTCAAGTACTGCAGATTGATAAAAGCAAGAATAACATTGCTAAAAAGGGGATTCCAGTGGGTTGACATTCTAATGTGAGGGTGGGATAGAAGGATTGGAAGTAGTGTTCAGTGCGAAGTGGGGCAAAGGGAATTGCATATAATATGGGGGACGACAGGAAGGGGGAATGTGTGAGTTGAGTAGGTTTGAGTGATGCTGGCACAAAAGCAACCAGCCAGTCCTGAGGAGTGGAGAAGGTAGAGAAATGACACAGCATGGCTGCTTATCAGAAATTAGAGTGAATTGATAAGCAACTCAAATCAATCAACAATCGCGTGACCATTTCGAGGTCAACATTACTGTCCAAGAAGTGAGAGGGGAATATTCTATTGTGCGGGGTGTCAATCATGCAGTTGCAGAAATTATCTTCAGTGTATGTATGTATGTATGTATGTATGTATGTATGTATCTATCTATCTATCTATCTATCTATCTATCTATCTATCTATAAATGTATGTATGTATGTATGTATGTAAATATATGCATGCACATGTACATACACACACATATGTATGTATATATGTATATATATTCTCTATTCTACCCTATTACTCTTTCATTTTCTCTCTTCCTTTCTCTTATTCTTTTACCTCCCCTTCTCCCCCTCTTGTTTTTTCCTCTCTTATCCTATCTCTTTTCCTCTCCCCTTCACAGTTCTCTGTCTGTATCTTTGTGCGTGCGTGCGTGCGTGCGTATGTCTTTGTACTTGTGTTTGTTCCTCTCCAATTTTTGACAACCGGTGTAGGTTTCTTTGCGTCTTCCCACCCAAACTGAGCGGCGCGGCAAAAGAGGATGATAGAATAAGTACCAAACTTTAGAAAACAAGTTTTGAACTTGATTCTTTCGACTAAAGCTCTTTAACGCGGTGCCCCAGCATGGCCGCAGTCCAATGACCGAAGCGAATAAAAGATGAAAGACACGGCTCAGTATGATACAAATGGCAACAATTCTAGCAGCTGGGCGACTCTTCAGTATGTATCACTGATATATCTATGTTTATGAATCCTTGGCAGATAAATGGGTGACATATCAGGAACAGCAATTAACCTCCATGAATATGAAAACTTGATAAATAATATGAGCAACTAGAAATTAATATCAAAAGGAGAAAGAAATGATACAACATGATAAATGAAGATAAATGATGTGACAAGAAAATTTCAAAAAAATAAACGAAATAAAATTTATTAATATCTTGTGTTTGTTTTACATGATTAATTGCGTTTTCGTTGTTGCTTTTTATTGGAAATATTTTTTGTTATATTAAAATCACGATTTTATTATGTTTTAATGCACACTTATGTTGTTAACCAGGTGTATAAGTCACACGTTGTCATGACAAGGATAAATAATAATTCCGCAGTGCAAATATACACGCATGCGCGCACACATGCACTCAGGCATACATACATAGACACATACACACGGACACACAACTCAAATACACACTCACAAACACATACATACGCACAGACATCCAGATGATCGCAAACGCACATACACTCACATGTACACATACATACTGACATATACATTAACGTGTGTGTACAAGCACAAATAGATACTGAGAAATGCACGAAAACGTACAAACACATAAACACATACTACACACAAACACAAACTAATACACACATTGACACATGTAGATACACAGATACAAAAACACAACGAAACGCATTGCACACCCCAAGACCTACACGCAGCCGCACACCTATACACACACGAACACGCACACATATGCTTACTCACACAGATGCGCACATGTAAACACACACCTTCAATTACTATAAGCACTGATGTATGCCATTGTTTGATTACTAAATCAACAAAATTGTGAGGTGAGATCAAATCATAGTTGTAACCCAACCGTGACCAATTCATCGCTGTTTGCAAAAACGTATCTACACCTCCATTATCCGACGTTGATTTGGCTTCTTTTGTTAAGAGGTTCGATATTTAACTTTAAGGAATATATGACTGGTGTTTTTAGCAGGTCAAGGAACAATGTCTTTAATGCTAAGTCAGAAGGAAGAGCAGTATTGATGAATCTTTTAGGGGATCTTGAAGAATGGTAGGAGAGAGGAAAGAGAAGAATGGGAGGAGGAAAGAGTCTTTAACTGCGAATGCTTGCAACAGAATGGACTCCACTAAAGGAGCCCAAGGGCCAAGTAGTGATATTAAATCAGGTGATGGATAGGGCATAGGAAACGGGAGGGCTAATTAACGTGATAAATTAATTGCGAATATTACTATTAGTTTCATTAACATTAGTTATCGACACAAGTATTGAGTTTTATGCTCGAAGCAGTCGATCGGGTGACAGTAAATGTAAATGGTGGAGCTAACACGATGCATCACACATTTCATTGGCCACACCAGGTCATGTGATATTGGTACATAATATCAATAATGCATAATAGCGTGCAGTGACTGAGAAGTAACAATATACAAACTTTGTAGGAGTAAATAAGTATTGTAACTTAACATAGCTGTGTTGTTAAGAAGCTCGCTTTTTAACCATGTGATTTCGGGTTCATTCTCATTGTGTGGCATCTTGGACAAGTGTTTTCTGCTAAAGCCGCAGGCCGGCTAGTGTTATTATGACGTTGTACATTAGCGCCTTAAAAAGGCATTTTACACCAAATGACCCTCTTTAGAGTAATACTCTAGTTGGATTCTTCCTGTCGAAGTGATATAATATTCCTGGAGTATTGGTATGATGTGAGATTTGGAAGTCTATATTATCTAGACACATGTAGCTGTGTTTTATTTTATTGCTATTAAATAACTTATGACACCCGTCTCATGTGGTTGACTGCGAGTTCAGGTCATCGAAGAGACTCAAAAGGGCCGAAATGCTTCTAGCTGGCCGCTACCGGAGCGAATTTTCGTCTTTCTGAGATATTTATAGTTTTTAGAATAACACGTCCTTAAGACGAAAGGACGAATATTCTAATAACTTGCCTATTCAATAGTGTGTATACGTTACGTTTGACATACAAATAACCGAAACCTTACGTTATAGCGCACTGTATTAAAACCAGACGATATTTTAAGCACAATAGATGAAGCGTTTCAATCTACGCAATGAAAAAATCGTTAGTCTCGTCTCGAGAATATTTTACTTTTGGAATCAATTGTGATACATACTTCATTATATTTACTTCCTAAATGCATTGGAAAACACTTAAGACGAGACAATAAGTTACAACAGCTGTTTTTCTCTACAGAAATTTACATAGAAAGTTACTCATCGATATCCAAATAATTATATGCCAGGACTAATCTACATTTTTACCACGTGATCTAGTGACAATAATGAATATGATATGTGACGTTTCATTTATACCTACCATTGGCTGAATAAACGCACCAAGTGAGAAAACCAAGATGGATAATGTTGAGATTCAGGATATGTGTTTGTGTATGTCTATGTGTGTGTGTGCGTGCGCGTGTGTGTGTATGTGTGTGCATGTGTGTGTGTGTTTGTGTGTGTGTGTGTGTACTTCATTTCTATCCAACTATGCGGTGTTGAGCACTCATTCGAGTTTTTTGACGTCTATAAAGACAGACAGACAGACAGACAGACAGATAGATAGATAGATAGATAGATAGATAGATAGATATAGTAAGCAAGAACGAATGTATAGTTCAAAACATTACTACATATGTTTTAATAGTGCGGTTTATTCCCAAAATATGTAGTCTATTGCATAACATATTAAGATAACATTACGTAAATTCGTGTTTGTGTGCGTGCGTGCTGTGTGTGCATGTGCACGCGCGTGTATACGTACATATACATAATATTCTCAGGGCATTTTAGTTTATAGAGGTCATGGTATGTCAGTTATTCCTAGAATGTTTTGAATTCGATTGAAAATTCTTTTCACAAGTTTATTATTATTATCATTATCATCATCATCATCATCATTATTATTATTATTATTATTATTATTATTATTTGTATGTATATATATATATATATATATATATATATATATATATATACACATACATATATATATATATATATATATATATATATATATATATATATATATATATATATATACGTCTGCGCGTGTGTGTGTGTGTGGCGGCGTAATTTGCATAGGAGTTTTTTTTTAATCCAATAAATTATTTGCTAATTGTATTTATTACAGGAACAAATTCATTGATTCTTTTCCTTTTTAAAACTGCCATGCATTTTATGGCTCGCTCTTTATATCCTTATCGATCTATCCTTTTATTGATCTACCAATCTAACTATCTATATCGATCTATAACCACAACAACAGCAACTAAAACAATTTATGACGAGAGAAAATGAGAGCAATTCTAACTTAATTCCGAATGAGATACCAATGATAAGATCAACCTATATAACATCTAACACAGTAATCTGGTGATCAGTCGGGGCTGACCTGGGGTTAAACAACAGCAGCAACTAACCCAACAATGATAGAGCAAATAATGATTTCAAAGTTTGGCACAACCCCTCTTATTTTATCGACCCTGAAAGGATGAAAGATATGGTCGACTTGGGCAGAATTTGAACTCAGAACGTAGAGACGGACGAAATATCATAAAGCATTTTACCTGACGTGCTAACGATTCTGCCAAGGTCAGCTCGCTACCTGAATGATAGTACACATATTGGTTTCAAGTTTTGGTACAACGCCAGCAATCTTAGGGGAGGGGTAAGTCGATTACATCGATGCCAGAGTTCAACTGCTACTTATTTTATCGACCTCCGTAAGAATGAAAGACGAAACGTGAATACGGACGAAATGCCGTTAAGCATTTTGTCCGGCGTTCTAACGATTTTGCCAGCCCGCCGCCTTGATGATAGTACAAATAATCCTTTCTACTACAGGCAGAAGACGTGAAATTTGTGGTGGTTTAGATTAGTCGACTACATCGACCCCAGTGATTAAGACTGGTACTTCATTAATCGACCCCGAAACGATGAAAGACAATGTTGACTCCGGCAGAATTTGAACTCAGAACGTAAAGACGGACGAAATGCTGCTAAGCGTTTTACCAGGCATGTTAACGGTTCTGCCAGGCACGCAGTCATGTCTGGGCCTGTGCTGGGGGGGGGGGGGAACGAGAGGTAGTCGTGGATTTGATCAGATCTGACTTGGGGTTAAAGAACTACAATAACGAGAAGAGACAGTCACAAAAATAGCAACAATAAAAGAAAATTGAAATAATAAAACAAAAACAAAGAAAGCAACAATAACAATCTTATTTAACTTTGGCCGAAGGCTAGCGAGTTTGAAAGGAAGGGAAGTCGATTACATCGACCTCCAGTACAGAACTTGTAATTATTTCAGCGACCCCAAAATGATGAAAGGCAAAGTCGACCTCGGTGGAATTTGAACGTGGATAGTAGAGAGAGGGGGAGAAATGCCGCTTGGCACTTTGTCCGGCACGCTAACGATACTGCCAGTTCGTTACCTCGCAGCAGCAATAATCCTTGTTACTATAGGAACAAGGCCCAAAGCTTTAAGGGAAGAGATTAGTCGATTACATCGACTCCATTGCTGAACTGATACTTATTTTATCGACCCCGAAAGATAAATTCATTCTCGACGGAATTTAGACGATCTTAGAGACGAGAGGATTACCGCATAGCATTTTGCCCTACGCGTTAAATATTCTGTCAGCTCGCCGCCTTAAAAAAAGGGGGAACATTAATAGTGATAAGTGACAACAATAGTCACCTTTACTGCCATTGCACCACCAATAACAACAATAGCCACAATTACCACTACCACTATTAGCAACACTACCAGCACCATTACTACTATTATTTAGACACATGTACACTCATAGTCACAATTCTCTTAACCACCACTACAGCAATCACTAACTGCTGTCAAACTTTTGGATTTGCAAGGCGGATTGAAGCATAAACTAGATTTCACAGGACAGTTAAAGGCAATTATTTTCTATAGAAACTAAAATTAGTAATGCAGGCCGAGGTAATAAAGTGTGTGCGCAGAGATGTATGGGAAAAACTCAAACCACACAAGGATTCTAATTAGTGATTAGAAAGAGAAAGAATATAAAAATTTGTCCACCTGAATGCGTACATTTCATGAGAACATTAATACTTGATAGAAAGCTTACACTGTTTCATTTGCAAAAACCTTTCAATATCGTTCATATCTGGAGGAAACATGGGTAAATTTGTAAAATAATAATAATAATAATAATAATAATAATAATAATAATAATAATAATAATAATAATAACTGCTTCCCTGAGAATGTATAGGCAAGGTGAAGAGGAAATAGGTCACATCTTCTAATATATGAATACAAAAGCTTGAGATGAAATGTCCGGTCCAAACTAAACATTGCAGTGGGTTGTATATTTGGCATGTCGTGTAAGAAACAGCAACCAAATTTGTTTTATCGACTTAACTAATCCTTTCAAATTTTGGCGCAAGGCCAGCAATTTTGAGAAGAGAGGGCAAGTCGATTTGATCGATCACAGTACCTGACCGATCTTTATTCCATCGATCCCGTAAAGATAAAAGGCAAAGCTGAGCTCGGATTTGCGTCCAACGCGCTATAGATTCTGCCACCTCACCGCCTTCTCTATCATCAGAAAGAAAAAAGTGCATTAGTTAATGTAATCTTAATCACTCTAATGAAAAGACGGTGTGGTCAACGGTAAATTGTATTCATCATTGGTCTATTTTATCAGAACTAACCTGGGGCTAAACAGCAACAAGAGTTTCTGTAATGGCTACGTCTGCCAGAACCACGACACTTTCTGGAAGACGATTTTATAGCAAGTATTTTACATGAATTTTTGTCACATGTGTACCGCGTGTATCTATTTGTTTACACGTGACACACGGCCTCGTAAAAT
>NC_142941.1:33368189-33370689 GCF_046866305.1 Octopus bimaculoides | reverse complement strand
AAGAGTAAAAGTGTAAGAGTATATACGAAACCCAGTGTACCCGTCATGACTACCCGTCTGATATGAGTACACCAGACACATGCATCACAACCATATATATATATGCGCGATATGGTGACCTATGTCAAGATAAGCGTCACGTGACCTTGCAGGTCATACGTTCTTGAGCAAGACGTTTCATTTCTTGTCGCTCCAGTCCACTCAGCTGTAAGTGAATAAGTTTGCGACGGACTGGCGTTCCGTTCAGAGAGAATGTAATCACGGCCACTTATGCACCATGGAAACCGAGTAACCAGAGGAGAAAATGGAAAATATAATATTAAATAATATAAAAAAAAGAGAAAAATCTGAATTAAGAGAAGGGGTTGTCTTGACTAGACAGTAACTTTGATTCTAGGCCGACTTCAAGATTGATAGCAACACCTGCAACAACAACATCAACAAAGACGACGATGAAACTAATATTGGTTTCAAATTTAGGCACAAGGCCAGTAATTTCGGGGGAGAAGTTAAGTCGATTACATCGATCCCCGTTTTCAACTGGCAGTTATTTTGTCGACCCCAAAAGGGATCAAAGGCAAAGTCGACGTTGGTGGAATTGGAAGCTAGAATGTAAAGACGGACGAAATGTGGCTAAGCAGTTTATTCGGTATACTAATGATTCTGCCAGCTGGCTGCCTTGACGATGACACCAATATTATTGTCATTGTCTAATTTAAAGCAGATTTTCTTCTATATGTGTTGATATAAACCTTGACAACCCACATATTGACAACAACCGGCAACAATATTACTGTCATTAGTTAATTTAAGCCGTTTTTGCTTGTGTATTTATGTTAGTATAAACCTTTACAACACACGTCTTGTCTCCATATGTTACTCTTAGACATAAAATAAAAGTCACCTAAATTAAACCTTTTCGTAACCCTTCTGCGATAACTTATGACAAAGTTATCGACAATACATCATGTAGTAGTGTTGTCAGAAGAATTTAATATCATTCTAGAGGTTAGCTATAAGCAGCTGCAACATCTAGGTGGACATACGATCTGCTTGAAATAGCAGCCAAATCTCCCGCAAATAATACGTCTTCCAAATGAAGTAGACATGTTTGATATGGTCGTAGATAGGTCGATACAATCCATTATGCTTGAAAATAAGGCGGAATGATCACGGCTGGAATGCTTTTGGTTATAATAATTTTCAAACAGGACTGACCTGGGGCTAAACAAAAGCAAAGGCAATAACAAAGACAACAGCAACAAGAACAGAAACAATTTTAGCCCGAGGAACTATAAATGTCTCTTATTCTTGCTATTTGAGATGAACAGCTTTGGAACGCTAATCCGAATTTTATTCCTACAAATCATTAAAACGAAAATGTCTTGCAAAAATGACATTTTCAGAATGTATGTTAGCAAGAATTTACAAGACAAGAGAAGATAAACTAAGAAAGATTATAAAGCTGGCTATTAAAACAGAAAAAGAAGAGAAAAGAAAAGAAAGGAGAAGAAAATAAAAAGAAAAGCTTACAAAATTAATGGCGGCCGGCTTAAAGATTATGTCAACTATAAGATAACCTACCATATCAGGTAGAGGTTACTGTCGTTCAGGTAGATAGAGGAGGAAGGTGTAGAGGTGCGGTGGGCGGTTCGTAAGCTCGGCGATACACGGTGATTATAAAGAACTTTAAACTTTTATTTATTTATACTTAATGTGCATGTATGTACGTATGTGTATAGATAGATAGATAGATAGATAGATAGATAGATAGATAGATAGATAGATAGATAGATAGATAGATAGACAAATTTATGTGTATTTATTTATATATAGCCCATATTCATACACACACATATACATATATATATTAATATATATTAGCACATATACATATATAAGAATCCTTTATAAACATACATGTATAAATATATAAATACATATATGTGTATCTCTGTGTGAGTGTATGTGCATAAACACATGAATAAAAATACCATATATTTAAACATACATAAGGTTTTATAGAAGTTAAAAACTTAACAAACAACTACTCCGTAGTCTCGATCATCAAAGTATTATCGGGTAATTAAAACTCGGAGTAACGGCTTATGAAACTTCTTAGTTCTGATAAAATCACATTTTTTATTCTGTCTTTAGTATTCCAGTACTATATTTACGACCTTTGTTTGTACCTATCTTTACGACCTTTCTTTTGTACCTATCAGGGTTCGATACCTATCTCTCCACCTAGAAGCTGAATTTACCTAATGTTTATATGCTTATACTACTAGACACATATCCTTGACTTTGTTCAAACTACATCTGCCAAAATTATGATGTAATTCTGAGCTCACAGAAACAGCTGTCGAACCTGTAATAGCATAACTTCTCCATTTATCCTTTTTGTGTCTTTGTACTTATGTAAATCTGCTCTGTTAATATATAAATATTTATATATTTATACATGAGTGTTCATCGTCTGAATATTTCAGTCTTTGTA
>NC_142941.1:33360689-33363189 GCF_046866305.1 Octopus bimaculoides | reverse complement strand
CGACGACGACGATGAAGACGATGATGGCGATGTAATCGTTTGCGATCGAACTCAGTTCCCTACTTTATTTCGCCGACCCAACCCCAGAAAAGCAAAAACTAAAGACGAAATTTGAACTCAGAAAGAATGTGGTGCGGAACGACACATAAACCATTTCGTCAAATAGTTTTCCAGTCAGCCACAGTTACTAAGAACAACAACGACACTAACAACAGCATCAGTAGTAGTAGTAGTAGTAGTAGTAGTAGTAGTAGTAGTAGTAGTAGTAGTAGTAGTAGTAGTAGTTTACTCTTAAACAAGAATATTGTTAACAGTGACTTCGAAGTTTCGGTCAGTTAAGTCATCGTTCACTTGACTGGACGAAACTTCATAGTCACAGTCAGCAATATTCTTGTTCAGGACAGACTTTGTACTCTGCAAAAGTATAGAATAACCCCTCAGATTAATGTATATATATATCAATGTATGTGTATGTTCGTTTGTCTGTTTGTCCTTTCCACCATCGCTTGACAATCGATGTTGGTATGTTTACGTCACCGTAACTTAGCAGTTCGGTAAAAGTTACCGATGGAATAAGTTCTAGGCTTACAAAGAATAAGTCCTGGGGTTGATTTGTTCAAGTAAAAGAATAAAAGAATAATTCTCTCTCTTTTACACTTTTACTTGTTTTAGTCATTTGACTGCGTCCATGCTGGAGCATTGCCTTTAGTCGAGCAAATCGTCCTAGGGACTTATTCATTGTAAGCCTAGTACTTATTCTATCGGTTTCCTTTTGCCGAACCGCTAAGTTACGGGAACGTAAACACACCAGCATCGGTTGTCAAGCGACGTTGGGGGGATAAACACAGACACACAAACACAGATACACACATACACACACACACACGCACACACACACACACACACAAATACATACATATATATATATATATATATATATATATATATATATATATATATATATATATATATATATATATATATATATATATATACATGTATATATATACATACGACGGGCTTCTTTCAGTTTCCGTCTACCAAATCCACTCACAAGGCTTTGGTCAGCCTGAGGCTATAGTAGAAGACACTTGCCCAAGGTGTCACGCAGTGGGACTGAACCCGGCACCATGTGGTTGGTAAGCAAGCTACTTACCGCACAGCCACTCCTGCGCCTATAAAGGAAAGAATATATTACTATTCGGTACTAAAATCGCAAAAATGGTTCAAAACCGAAAGTTTAATAAGTGCAATGGACGAAACGTTCAGCCTCCGAGCCACCTTATGCAACATTACAGTTAAATTATAGACGTCTGTATGTGTATCCGTGTATGTATGTGTGTCTACGCACGCACGCACACACGCACACACACACACACACATACACACACATACAAATGCAGACGACTGCGTGTGTATTGTTGTTTTTGAAATGTTAAGTAAACACGGAAGGAAAGACAGTAAGAATGTGAGGAAGTAGACAGAGAGCAAGAGCGAGAGAGAGAGAGAGAGAATGATAGCGAGAGAGCGAGAGAAAGAAAGAAGGAAAGAAAGAAAGAAAGACAAACATAGAGAGAGGGACGAAATTTTGGAAGCAATCAGCATTGATTGACTAAGTGTCAATATTGTTTGCGAAGAAAGAATTTTCCATTGAAGATTATAGTTGGCCAATATCCAGAAGAATCGTTGTAGCTTCTTAAAGGACAGCGAGGGAGGGGTCAAAAGACTTATTATTGTGTACTAACATTTGGTATATATATATATGAACACACGCAAGCGTATATGTAATTTTGTATGTATGTATGCATGTGTATATTTATGTATTTATATGTATATATGGGTATATACAGGGTGCGATGGGTAAATTGACGCCATTTTATAGTTTTAATTTCGCGCATACTCATTGTTTGTTTTTGATTTTGTCGACTACACAGTATAGTAGGGTTAGTTGGGCACCGTCTGTAAGAAAAACAGCATCATGACGCAATTCACCTTGCCAGAAGTTTGGAAATGTCATGCTGTGCGGCTTCGCATTCGCACCGGAAGCTCCAATACAAACTTTTGAGGGTGTCTGGGTTTCAATTTGTGAACAATGCAGAGGATTCGGCAAGAGTTGAATGAGTCTAATGGTGATTATGAAAGTACGCAGCTCGGAAAACCTACTTTGATTGTTCTGATATGAAAAGAACTGAATTTATTGGTGAGATCTAAGCCATGATTGACAACTATCCCTCCAATTCAATCAGGTTGATCACCAGAGACATAGAAGTGTCTGACTTTCTTATCAGAGAAGTAGTGCTTGAAGACATTCGGTATTCCTCATACAAGATGAGAAAGGGCCAATTTTTATCCCAAGTCATCGAGGACAAAAAGGAAGACGGCACTACGAAGCTTTTGAACAAACTCAAGCATCCCCTCCATCCGAACATGCTTTAGTTTTTCTCAGGCGAGAAAAATTTCTGCCAGGATCAGATGGTGAACACACAGAACAACCTTTAGC
>NC_142941.1:33340689-33353189 GCF_046866305.1 Octopus bimaculoides | reverse complement strand
ACAAACGGTGACCACACCTGTTCACCGCTGTCTACGTAGAGCCGGAGATGTCGCAGTCTCAGCGCGTGTCTGCGCATCATCAACCACGGCATGCCCAGTCCTCCTTTTAACGGGTGTTGGCAGCAAACGGATCGCCTAACCATCGGAACGCTTCCTTTCCACAAGAAGCGGAAGAGGATGCGCTCCAGTTTGGTGATGGTAGGGTCGGGACAAGGAACGACGGTCAGGCGGTAGTAGATGACGGACGCGATGTACGTGTTCGCCACCTCCGCCCGACCTTTCAGGGAAAGCTTCCTCTCGGCCCATTGCCGGGCTAGAGTGGCCACCCTTCTCGTTATCTCGTCCCAGTTCTTCTCCGTTTGGAGGTCTGGACCAAACCAGACCCCGAGCATCTCAACCGGACCGTCAGTCCAACGTCCCACGACGGAGGCGCTACTTGACGGCATGGGGTTGCTTCTCCAGGTGCCGAGCCGCAAGCCCACTGACTTATCCCGGTTGATTTTCGCTCCCGTTACCGCTTCGTAGTCTCTCAGTGTCTCGCCGACAAGCTCGATGTGCTTTTGGCTAGACACTATGACGGTGACGTCGTCCGCGTATGCCGACACGCTCGTCCCGCATCCCAACTCTCGCGGGATGCCCCTCAGCGTCGCCAGCTTCCGCAGTAGTGGCTCGAGAGTCAACACGTACAGAAGCGACGAGAGGGGGCATCCCTGACGGACCGAACGTGCAATGTCGAAGGGTCTTGATAGATGCCCATTGACGCGAACTACCGAACGGATGCCTCTGTACAAGGCAGCCATCCAGCCGCGGAAAATGGGACCGAAGCCGGCTGCTATGAGGACAGCCTCCAAGTATTGATGGTCTACCCTATCGAAAGCTTTCGATTGATCTAAATTGATCAGGGCCCCACCCATGCCAGGTTCCTTAACTACCCTCTCTATGATGTAGCGCATCAGATGGAGGTTGTCATGGATGCTCCTGCCCGGCACCGCGCACGTTTGCGCCTTGCCGATCAGTTTCTCGATGACAAGCGCCAACCGCTTGGCTAACACCTTGGCCAAAATTTTCAAGTCTGCATTGAGCAGAGTGATGGGCCTAAAGTTATCTATGACGTCCCCCTTGTTTGGATCTTTCTTCAGCAGCGTTACGGCTCCTCGACTCACAAAACCGGGAATGCTCCCGTTTTGCTGCCAGTTGCAGTACACCGCCACCAAGACGTCTCCAAACAAGTCTGGCTTACAGTTGTAAAGCTCGTAGGGCAGACCATCCAAACCCGGAGATTTGTCCCTCGAGCATCCCGCCATCGCGTCCCTCACTTCCGCCGCCGTGATGGCACCTTCGCAGCACTCCGCCTCTCTTGCCGAGAGTCGTGGCAGGCTGTGCAGGTAGGCACTGAAGTCCACCCTGCGTTCTCGCTCGCCATTCGTCCCAAACAGTCGAGCAAAGTGCCGCTGAAAGGCCTCACACATTTTGCTTGGCTCGAGCAGCTCGCGCCCCTGTTCGTCCACTAGAGACCGAATGGTGGCTTTGTTGCCCTGTTGCGCCTCCGCCACCCGGGCCTCTCGTGCGGCTCCAACACCTTCGTTTCTTAGAGCACGCATCCTAGCCCTGACAACGCACCCTTCGTGTTTGGCGTTGAAGTGTTGGTCAAGGGCCAACCTCGCCGCCAAAACGTCGGATGCGATGCCACTTCTAATTGCCTCTTCTAGCTTCTTAACTAGTTCACCCTCTACTCTGTTTCTGTCTATGGCTAGTGCTTTGCTATACCTAACCGCTTCTGCTTTTATTGCTCTCTTGAGGGCAAACCACCATTTGTTATTGATGATGGCTCCTGTCAAAGCCCTCTTTACTAACGTGCTAATCCGGTCTCTGAAAACTGGTCTCGACGGGAAAGACGCGTTTAGTTTCCAGTAACCGGAGCCCTGCCTATGTGTCTTATCTAAGTCTAGCGTACACGTCACAAGTTTGTGATCCGTGTAGCTGACTATGTGAAATTGTGGACACCCTATGCTATCTCTATCTACTCTCCTACACAGTATTCTATCTAGATACGATCTCGACGACCCGATGCGGTTTGTCCATGTCCACATTGGCGCATTCGGGTAATCGAGTCGGTACCTGTCAGACAGTTGAAAGCGTCTGAGCAGGTCTTTGAGGCATTTGCATCCCCGTCTATTCCTATCTCTGCCCACATAGTCTAGATGCGTGTCCAAGGTAGCATTCCAATCCCCCACTAAAAGTAAAGGACGAGACGTTCCTAGGAATACTTCTAGACGTCGAAAGAAATCCGGCCTACCTGTTAAAGGTGGTGCGTATACTGATATGAGTCGAAAAGCACACCCATCGCTGCCATCGACATCCAGAACAACCAATCTACCCTCCGGGTCTATGAATACTGTCTTTACTTCGAGATCCAGACTCTTGCGAAAGAGTACCGCCGTGCCACTACCGCCCATTCTCGGCAGACAGGGAGAAAAATAAATGTTAAACTGTCTGCCAAACATGGACGATAGGGCCCGCGGATCATGGAGTCTGGTCTCGCTTATGGCTATGATTTCTAGTTTATGTGACTTTATGTCATTTAGGAGGTACCCTTGTTTCCAAGGGGACCCCAAGCCACGCGCATTTACACAACCAATCTTGAGCATCATTTTGATTTGAGTGTTAAAGTTTTATAAAGAGAGTCACTTACCGTTTGAGAGTTTTTGTGTCTCCTCCTTCGGGTTTTCTTCGAGGAGATCACTATATAGTTTTTTCGCCAGGTATTTTTGGCATTTGCCAACTGCCTTTGGAAAAATAGATTTTAGTGTGTGGTGCAGGGTTGGTGTTATGTGTAGTATTTTGATGTGTTCTGGCGGTGTTGTGTATGGGTGGTTGCTGGTTTTTATGTCTTCGTTTGTTATGTTTGTTTTTGTGTTGATGTATTCCATCAACTCTGAGTTTTTTGTGTTGATGGCAGTGAGCATTGTGTGTGTACTTGCTTTTGGGGTTTTGTTGCTTGTGTTGTAGTTGTGTGTGCTTGTGTTGGTGTCTGGAGTGTTTTCGGGAGTTGTGTATCTCCCTGCTTTGTTTGTGTTTGCTTTTCTTTTCTTGCTCCTCTTCCTCCTTCCTTTCTGGGCTATTTGCCATTCCTCATTACTTTCATCTTCCGACGAAGGTTCTGAGGAATCGGAAGGGGGTAGGGGCAAATTGTGAGCGTCTGTGTGTGCTTGTGTGAGTGGTTGTGTTGCTGTTTTTGTTGGTGCTGATGGCTTGTTATTTGTGTGAGGTGTGTGTGATGTGGGGGAGGGGGAAACAGTCTTGGAATTTTCTTTCTTTTCCCCTGCTTCCTCACTTGTTGTTTTTGCAGATGCTGTTGTCTTCTCAGTTGCCAGTGTTGCTTGTGTTTCTCTTGTTTTGATTGTTGATGGTGGTGTTGGTAGTAGGGTTTTTTTTCCGGGTTTTGGTGGTTGCCCTTGTTGCTTTTTTTGGTTGGCGGCGGTTGGGCAACTGTCCTTGAGGTGTGCCTCGCTGCCGCATACATAACAACGTGGCCGCCTTCCTTCCACCACTACATATAACTTGTGGTCCTTTGCCAGTTGGATGTGTGTGGGGATCTTTTGGCACTCCTCTTCAGTGATGTGGAGGAGGACTTCGACTTTTTTTCCCCCTTCCCAGTTTTTCTCCTCTGCAGTAGCAATTTCTAATATATTTGCCTCCTCCATTTCGAGGCATATAGAACCTACTATCCACTGTGTTTCCACTTGTGAAGGGACATTCTTTACTGTCACCTTCGTCACTCTCTGTCCAAGATAACTCGGTATCATCACCAAGTCATCTGTGTGGAGAGAGAGTGTTGAAAATTCCTTCGCTAACTGTTCGCTCTTAAAGCGTACTAGGACCGTGGCAAATTTTCGTCCCCAAGTAACATGACTTTGAAAGGGCCATATCGGTTTGAGACAAATCTCAATTTTTTGGGTGGAGAAATTCTCCGGTCGCTTCGTTTTCTTGTTGATAAGTCTGTATGATATGTGCTTCTTGTTTGTATTTTCAATAATTGCTTTTGGTATGTGTATTTGTACAGTGTCACCTTCTTTCGTGAGAAGGGATTTTGTGTCATTGATTTGTTTTTGGGTGAATGTTAATATTGTTCTTTTTTCTTTCGTTGCATCGGCAAAATTTGTTTTTGTGATGCTGGCAGATATGTTGTTTGTGGCGTTTGTGGTGTTGTTTATCTTGTTCGTCTTGTAGTTGTTGATGGTGGTATTGACAGTGGTGTTGGTACTGCCAGGTTCAAAGGTGGTGGTAGTGGCGGCAGAGTTTGTCGAAGTAGTGGTGGTGTTGGTGTTGAAGGTCGGTGTCCTGTTGTTGTTGCTGTTGTTATTGTCACTGGTAGTAGCAGTGGTGAGGACAGTGGTCGTGTTAGCAAGGACATTTGTGTCGTTGTCGTTGTTGTTGCTGTTGTTGTTGTTGTCTTTGTCGTTGTTGTTGTTGTTGTCACTGGTGACGGTGGCAGGCAAGACTGCTGTAGCAGCAGAGTTTGTACACGTGATGGTGGTAGTGGTGGTGGTTGAGGCAGCAGCAGTTGACTCAGAATCATTGCTCTTCTTCATCACTTGTCTGCGTTCATGCGGAACGGCATTAAGTGTTTTCGCCTCTGGCATTAGGAGCGGGAAGTCGGCCTCGTTGAAAACCTTAGCCATATTCGTTTTAAAGAATATGGCTAGGAACGAGGAAGATATGTTTGAATTTTTGGAAATAAGGCTCTAAATAGAGCTATTTCCGATTTGAAAAATATATGTTCACGAAGTATTTTGTGTTATACACAACTTATACAAAATTTTAAAACAAAATAGGTCTTTTAAGAGGTGAAAAATGCAACTTACATGGGAGCCGATGTGTCTACCGTCCGTCCATGATGATAGATAGATAGATAGATAGATAGATAGATGGATAGATAGATAGGTAGGTAGGTAGGTAGGTAGATAGATAGATAGATAGATAGATAGATAGATAGATAGATAGATAGATAGATAGATAGGTAGGTAGGTAGGTAGGTAGGTAGATAGATAGATAGATAGATAGATAGATAGATAGATAGATAGATAGATAGATAGATAGATGGATAGATAGATAGATAGGTAGGTAGGTAGGTAGGTAGATAGATAGATAGATAGATAGAGAGATAGAGACAGACAGACAGATAGACAAACAGACAGATAGACAAACAGACAGACAGACGAATAGATAGATAGATAGATAGATAGATAGATAGATAGATAGATAGATAGATAGATAGATATAGAGAAGAGAGAGAGACAGAGAGACTGAGAGAGAAGAGTGAGAGACAGAGAGAGAAAGAGAGAGAGATAGGGAGAGGGAGAGAAAGACGGACAGACAGACAGACGAACACAGATAAAGAAAGAAATTGTAATTTGAACGGTTATTGTTGTAGGTGGCTGTTGGTGTAGATGGCGTTGATGAGGAGAACGTCGACGACGACGACGACCACCACCACCACCACGAAGACCACCACGAAGACCACCACCACAACCACGACGAACTCAACCACGACAATGACGATTGTAACGACTGCAAATATTGTTGTTATTCTTGCTATTAATTATACTTTTATAATACAGAGCGAGGCAGAGTGTTGGCAACCTGGTCGAAAGCCAGACCAGATATTCTCCAATATTTGTTTTCTAGCTTTCCTTTTCTGGTTAAAAAAAAAAAAAAAAAAAAAAAAACAAATCCATATTTTTATTTTATTGTTGTTGTTGTTGTTTTGACTGTTGCTGCTGCTACTGCTGCTACTGCTGCTACTGCTATCTTTTTTCTGGCTATTGGTGATGTAAAAAGTATTTGTACACACTCTCCATGGTTACTTCCCTTTGAGAGAGCTATGAACACTACATTCTACAATCAATCAAAAAAAAATTGCCTTAATTGTCCCGGTTTATTGTATGATTAACGAACAATTACATACACACACGCACACGCGCGCGCACATACATACGCATACACACACGCTCATATGGTGGCTGAGCAGGTTGAAACTTCGAAGTCACTGTCGACACTATTCTTGTTAAAAAAATATTAAATGTTACTCTGCATGAAGTGTCGAGTAATCTTTACAGTTTCAAGTAAAATTGTCTTTTTTTGTAACTCGACATAAAGAGTAACATCAATATGTGTGTATGCGTGTGTCTGTGTGTGCATATATAGATGTTTGTGTGTGTATAAATATATATATATACATATATATATATGTGTGTGTGTGTATGTGTTTATATATATATATATATACACACACATAGGCGCAGGAGTGAATGGGTAGTAAGTAGTTTGCTTACCAACCACATGGTTCCGGGCTCAGTCCCACTGCGTGGCACCTTGGGCAAGTGTCTTCTGCTATAGTCTCGGGCTAACCAAAGCCTTGTGAGTGAATTTAGTAGACGGAAACTGAAAGAAACCTGTCGTATATATATATATATTTATATATAAATATATATATATATATGTGTGTGTGTGTGTGTGTGTGTGTGTGTGTGTGTGTGTGTGTGTGTGTGTGTCTGTGTTTGTTCCCCCAACATCGCTTGACAACCGATGGTGGTGTGTTTATGTCCCCGTAACTTAGCGTTTCGGCAAAAGAGACCGATAGAATAAGTACTAGGCTTACAAAGAATAAGTCCTGGAGTCGATTTGCTCGACTAAAGGCGGTGCTCCAGCATGGCCGCAGTCAAGTGACTGAAACAAGTAAAAGAGTAAAAGCGTACACATACACAGATATATATATACACGCCCACACGCAGAGTGCATTCTAGAAGTTTTGATACTTTTTCGGGGGAGATATTCATTGATTCCAAGTACAAAATTCTAATTTCCTTCAAAGTAGGATCCTCTGACTTCAATGTACTTGTTTTCGCGCTCCAGCTACTTCGTGAAGGCCCAATGGAAGTCCTCCAATATGAAGGTGTCCAGGACCCTTGTCACAGCCTCCTTCATCTCCTTCAGCTTGAGGAACAGCCAAAAGTCACAGGCAGCTAGGTCTGGACTGTAGAGGGACAGTTTTTAATGTCGATTTCTGTCAACTAGTTGGTTACCAATGTAACCAACTGTGGAAATGTGGACTGCATTGTCCTGGTGCAGTGCTCTGGCCTTTTACGATCAAATCTATTACTGAACTCCTTCAAAGCCTCCACAAAGTACTCTTTGTTGACAGTCTGGCCAGAGAGAAACCAGCGGATATAGTTGATGCCCTAGCTGTCGAAAAAGGCGAATCATCATGAGTTTCCAACTGGCCTTTGCTTGACCTCTTGTGCCAGCAAAAATCAGATGCTTGGCACATACACGTTAATCGATAAGCAGTCTGAAGCATTTCATAAGCTTCAGTAGTGTTTTTGCCCAGTTTAACACCAAATTTAACAGTAAGTCTAGATACGGAGAGTCTTTGAGGATCCACTTCAAAGATGCCCGGTATCCAGACTTACGATTAAATTCCCGACACGAGATTTATATCCCATGACCCCGTTTTAAACGCTACGTGCTGCAAGCATGGGATTCCCCATTCATCGATTTGAACAGGAAAAGATCCTTACGGGCTAGAAGTAACCTAAGACCAGTGTACCCCATTCACCACTTTAGCGCTTATGGACTGCCAACTGAACTTTTCTAAGGGAGAGAAGTCGCCTTCGCCGGCCCACAAGGTTTATTCTTTGTTTATCAATTAACTGACCGTAGCGGATTTCAACCTCCAGTTTGAAGAGGTATATGCCCTCCATTATTAGAGTTTGAGGAGTCACCCATAGGGCTAAGCACCTTACAAATGCAAAACCATTGGTCACTCTATGACCGGACATATACTTAACTGCATATAAATATATGTATGTATGTACGCATGTATGTATGTATGTATGTATGTATGTATGTATGTACATATGCAGCCATTGTTGCCATTGCCGTCTTTTTATATGTTGTAAGATGTTTTGTACGTGAAGTTCAGATGGAACTGGAAGCCTCTCGTGAAGATGTTTTATATCTGTATCAAAAAATAAAAAGAAACAAATATTCTAAATGTTCGGACACTACAACGACACTGCAATTCATCCAATGGGTTTTTAAAAAATTAAAGATTATGATCCCGAAAAATCAATGAGGGCCATCGCCAAAGAACTTCGGGTGTCTAGGTGGACTACCAGAACTGGTGCATAAGGATTTTCGATGCATATCGTATTTATTAAGCATAAGTCTGTTCATGTATACAAAAGAAAATCGTTTGATTCGTGCAACTCGGTTTCTTAATGTTAAAATACTTCAAGAACATAGTATGCTTTGGTTCTTTCCTGATGAGAAAAATTTCAACCAAGACCAAAGGCCTAACAGGGGAAATGACTGATGGTTATGTGCAGATCTTTCTGATGTCTCCAGAGTGATACACACTAAGTTTGTGGCAGCTGCGATGATTTTAAGGGTGGTAAGTAATGTAAGTCATGTCACTGCACATCTTTCTACAAGGATTTATAATAAATAGGCGTAGGAGTAGCTCTATAGGCGTAGGAATGGCTCTATAGGCGTAGGAGTGGCTGTGTGGTAAGTAGCTTGCTTACCAACCACATGGTTCCGGGTTCAGTCCCATTGCGTGGCACCTTGGGCAAGTGTCTTCTACTATAGCCTCGGGCCGACCAAAGCCTTGTAAGTGGATTTGGTAGACGGAAACTGAAAGAAGCCCGTCGTATATATATATATGTATATATATATATATATATATATGTATGTATGTGTACATGTTTGTGTGTCTGTGTTTGTCCCCCCAACATCGTGTGGTGTTTACGTCCTCGTTACTTAGCGGTTAGGCTTAAGAGACCGATAGAATAAGTACTAGGCTTACAAAGAATAAGTCCTGGGGTTGATTTGATTGGACTAAAGGCGGTGCTCCAGCATGGCCACAGTCAAAATGACTGAAACCAGTAAAAGAGTAAAAGAGTAAATGCTTCTGGATACATTGAGGTACTGAAGACAATTGCTAAGTTCTGGATGCATGAAGTACGCAATGGAAAGTTGTGCGTGTTTCAACAAGATTCATAACCTCACAAAGCCCACATAATCTAAGAATGGACAATTTTCGCGATCATCTAACAACAAATTTGTGGCCTCCAAACTCACCAAATTTAAATCTTATGGATTATTACATTTGGAACGTTGGTGAATGGGAGACAAACCGACATTCTCACAATACAATAGATTCACAGAAGGTCGCCATTATCCAGGCGATGTCCGATATGAAGTAAGACCATTTAGTGCAAGTATGTCGACAATTCCGATCTCGCATTAAAACAGTGGCCGAAACTAAAGGCGCGTTCATTGAACAATTTTATAGGAAAGCTTATCGAGAGCATGTGCAAAATTTGTTATTTGAACGTTTGTGCTAGATTAGATATGTTTTATTAAATTGCCA
This sequence comes from Octopus bimaculoides, assembly GCF_046866305.1. Classification (NCBI taxonomy): domain Eukaryota; kingdom Metazoa; phylum Mollusca; class Cephalopoda; order Octopoda; family Octopodidae; genus Octopus; species Octopus bimaculoides. Next base: position 33,343,753 of record NC_142941.1, on the reverse strand, counting down.
AACACGTCCTCAAATACTTACTACTCAATACTCTGTGAACACTGTAAAGGCAGCAAGGCGTGACACGGGCAGATCTAATGGAGACTTCGAAGATTTAGTCATCAAGAAGGGGCACAGCAGGCGTTCTGACACCGTACGTGTTGTGTTGTTTGTGTGTGTGTGTTTGTGTGTGTGTGTGTGTGTGTGTGTGTGTGTGTGTGTGTGTGTGTGTGTGTGTGTGTGTGTGTGTGTGTGTGCGTTTTCCTCAATGTATGTATGAGTTCATGTTCACCTTTGTTAACCGGTGGGTTGCATTCCATTCCTTTATATCAAACCATAACTTAGCGCTTCGCTAAAAAGATATCAATGATATAAGAACCGACAGTAGACTGAATAAATTTTGACGCTTTTTGACCCAGGATGTGCATGGGCTTAGTCCAGTCAATGACATCAGTAAATGAAAAAGAGTACATTTACATACACACATAAGTATATTCACAAATATACACTTATACACCTACATATATACATACATGCATACAAACGCATATATGCACTCATACATACATACATACATACATACATACATACATACATACATACATACGTACATGCATTCATAAATACACGAATGTATCCATAAAAACACACATACAAACTAACGTACATACACATATATACGCATTCGTACATCCATATATAAACACACATATATACATACGTACGAACGTACATGCATACATACATACATACATACATACATACATACATACACACACATACATACATACATACATACATACATACATACATAAACTTGGCACTGCATTTGACAGTTATGTTTTGGTGTATAGCAAGCTAACAAATCAAAGTTTTTGTCTCCTCTCGCTTCCTCTAAATTTCTGCCAACATTTTCAGCATTGTTATGTAAATGAATATTCTTTTGATTACAGCGAAATAGTTATTAATATATGTTCTTTTATTGAAGACCGCAATGTTGCTTCATACCATCATATATATACACTAATTCACAATTGAGGATGCCTGCCTTTAGAATAACACAGATGACTCACTAAACAATGTAGTTATAGATACAAGCAAAACAAAAAAAGATAAAATGGTCACGGCTGCAACACGGCTGTAGTGCTTTTTGTCTTCTAAGCGGACAGCTCTAGGTTCAACAACAATACAATGGAAGCAAGGAAATACGGGTGGAAGATCAGATGAGGCTGTATTTAAATAACATATTCATTCAGCAGACACTACTAACCGCCAAGTATCATAGTGCACTAAGACAGACATTATTAACTGTCAAGTGTCGTAGTGAACTCAAGCAACAATACCGCATACATTAACTGAATAACGTTGTGAAGGTCATTACATATCTTATTCTATATCTTGCAGAGGGTGACCATAAACCCACACTGAGCAGCTTTATATTAAAGAACACTCCCCAAGAAAATGTTTCCGATAATATTAGTGATTGTGATGATGACTAAAGATGCCGTTACGATTTCAGCATGAAGTGCAAGATGTTCACCAATTGGTGTAGGTGATTTTGTTCTAAGGAGGAAAAGAAATGTAACGTTTCGTGGGAATTTTTTCATCAAAGAAATAAATCATTTTCTGATATTACTGAATCTATTTTTGTTACTCAGCACTATTGAAAACATTTTATTTGACACTGACGATGGATTTCCACCCGAAACGTTAAATTTTCTTCCTCCTGCAAAATAAATTACTCCATTTGGTGAACATTTTATATTTACTATTTGCGACATTTAACCATCACTAGTCTCTTTAAACTCTACTGTTTCATTTCATCATACATACATACATACGCACGCACACACACACACACACACACACACACACACACACACACACACACACACACACACACACACATATATATATATATATATATATATATATATATATATATATATATGTATGTATATATATATATATATATATATATATATATATATATATATATATATATACTGAACTACAAAAAAAAATTGAAAAACCGATATTGAGATTATATGGATTCTATCATATTTCTAGGTAACTTGACATCTGGAAGATGCCATTGACCCACAACATCACTTTCTTTTGTAGGGTTCGAACTCGCTCACTTTTCGTAAACATGGTAATACTCGCGAATGCATCTTTATGAAAAGTATGATGCACATGCAAAACGTTGACTAATCGAGTATAAAAGGCACCTACATTAACTGATTGGGTATAAAAGGTACCCAAATTTTCCGAACGCAGCAAGCATGCCAAGACTGACACGAAATCAGAGGAAGCAAGCCATCGGATGTCTCCATGTTGGTCAACGTCCATGGGTCATTACTAATGACTTGAACTGCAGTATTTGGACAATTGAATGGATTAGGGAATGATACAATGATCGTCAACGCAGTGGCTGACCGAGGGTTACAACAGCATGTCAAGATCGCCATCTGCACCGACAGCATTTGCAGGACCGATTCCGGAGGGCAATGGAATCAGCTAGGCAGACCATAGGGACTCACCAGAGACCCATTTGTGCAGAGACAGTTCACCACTGGCTGAGATCTTTTAGTCTGTCTTGTCGACGTCCGTCTAGGGACCCCATCATTACATATCGTCATCGACGGGTACGTCTGCAGTGGGCTCAAAAACGTCAGAACTGACGATATCAGCAGTGACGAAAGTGATATCGCATTTCTGTGTCAGATGGCAGAGCTAGAGTTTGGAGAAGAAGGGGTGGATGTCATGCCGATGGCAGTGTGGTGAAGAGAGACTGATGGGGAGGACAGAGCATCATGGTATGGGGCGGGATTGCACTCAACCAGATACCTGGACTGGTGGTCTTCCAAAACATCGGCCGAAGCAATGGAGTAACCACTGCTCGCTACATCGACCAAGTGTTGAGTCCTCACATCGTGTCATACTTTGTCCGTCATCAGAATCACGTGTTTCAACACGGCAACACCCGTGCCCATACTGCCAGGTTGACAACAGACTTCCTCCAACAGCACAACATCCAAACACTGTCATGGCCTGCCCTAAGTCCAGACTTGAACGTCATAGA
>NC_142941.1:33318189-33335689 GCF_046866305.1 Octopus bimaculoides | reverse complement strand
ACACACACACACACTCACATACACATACACACACACACACACACACACACACACACGTATATAGCAAACTTAAGACAATGGCGGAGATGAAAATAGAGCTGATGGAAGGTGGTGAGCTGGCAGAAACGTTAGTACGCCGGGCAAAATGCTTTGAGGTATTTCGTCTGCCGTTACGTTCTGAGTTCAAATTCCGCTGAGGTCAACTTTGCCTTTCATCCTTTCGGGTTCGATACATTAAGTACCAGTTACGCACTGGGGTCGATGTAATCGACTTAATCCCTTTGTCTGTCCTTGTTTGTCCCCTCTATGTTTTGCCCGTTGTGGGCAATAAAGAAATAAGAGACGTTAGCACGCCGGGCGAAATGCTTAGCGGTATTTCGTCTGTCTTTACGTTCTGAGTTCAAATTCCGCTGAGGTCGACTTTGCCTTTAATCCTTTCGGTGTCGATAAATTAAGTAGCAGTTGCGTACTGGAGGCGATCTAATCGACTGGCCCCCTCCCCCAAAATTTCGGACCTTGTGCCTTGAATAGAAAAGAAGATAATCCTGATGAGGATGATGTTTGTAGTGCTTGTGGAAGTTAGCAGCGTCAGCAGCGGTTGCAACGGTGCTAGCAGCGACGGCAGTGGCGGAGGCGACAGCAGCGACAATGACGACAGCGGCGGCGCTGACGGCGGTGATGTTGGAAGCGGTTGTAGGGGTGATGACAGTTGCAAGTGTGATCATGGTGCTGACACCTATAGAGATGGTGACACTTATGATAATATCAGATATGATGGCGATAACGACTACGACGACCAACGCGACCACAATGATGGCGGTGATGACGATGGCGACGACGACTGCATTGATAATATGGACGACGACGACGACGACGACGACGATGATGATATTAATGATAACGATGGTGGTGATGACGACGAAGCAGATAGGGCTGCTGCTGCTGCTGCTGCCGCTGATGATGATGATGATGATGATGATGATGATGATGATGATGATGATGACGAGGATGGTGGTGATCACTATAACGATGATAGTGACGACGACGTCGAAGACGACGACGATCACGATGACGACGATGACGACGACGACGATGGTGATGATGCTCGTTACGATGATGATGATGATAACGATGACGATGTCGATGATGATGATGATGATGATGATGATGATGATGATGATGACGATGACGATGTCGATGCCGATGATGACGATGATGATGATGACGATGATGATGATGATGATGATGATGATGATGATGATGATGATGATGACGATGTCGATGCCGATGATGATGATGATGATGATGACGATGACGATGTCGATGCCGATGATGATGATGATGATGATGACGATGATGATGATGATGATGATGACGATGATGATGATGATGATGATGATAACGATGATGATGATGATGACGATGACGATGTCGATGCCGATGATGAGGATGATGATGATGACGATGATGATGATGATGATGATGATGACGATGATGATGATGATGATGATGACGATGATGATGATGATGATGATGACGATGATGATGATGATGATGATGATGACGATGATGATGATGATGACGATGATGATGATGATGATGATGATGATGATGATGATGATGATGAGGATGATGATGATGATGATGACGACGATGACGATGATGATGATGACGATGATGATGATGATGATGATGATGATGATGATGACGATGATGATGATGATGATGATGATGATGATGATGATGACGATGATGATGATGATGATGATGATGATGATGACGATGATGATGATGACGATGATGATGATGATGACGATGATGATGATGATGATGATGATGATGATGATGATGATGATGACGATGATGACGATGATGATGATGGCAGCATGCGTGCAACTATCTCGAGGGCATTCGCTCTGTTCGGGGAATTAAAAGCACACAATATAAACCAGGAATTAATCAACCAGGTGAAATATGAAGTCAGTTTGCTGGAAGCAGTATTTTTCCCTAATGGAGGAATTCACTTACCAACACCAACAACAACAACAGCAACAACAACAAAAACAACAACAACAACAGGAACAACAACTGTAACACAAAACTAAACGGTAACTGTCTTTTTTCTGTCTTCTATTTTTTTTGTTTTTGTTTTTGTGACATGGTACAATGGGCCCTTATCTCTTATTGAGAGGAGGATACGTGAGAAATCGAGCATACATCGTTCTTCTCATGGTTACGTTAGTGTTAATATACTTAATGTACGGAGGCCAATGGCTTGGTAGAATCATTAGAGCGGCAAACAAAAAGTTTTGACGTTTATGGCTTAGAGTTTATATATTTTTCTTTTTCTTTTTTACGTTACGATTTCAAATCGCACAGAGGGCAACTTTGGCCTCCTCCTCCTCCATCTTATAGTACCGGGTGGGTTTTAAGATTTAATCGGTTCGAATACTCCCCACATCATAATCGCCAAATTTGCGGAATTGTATCGATATAAGAAATATATATTGGGTTCTCCGTCGGGATCGACGATGAGCAGCCACGTGTTCGAAGAAATGAAATTAACGTGTAAGTAGCATGCTATTCCACTGGCAGGGGAGTTTAGTCGAACAAATTGTCCCCAATACTTGTTTTTTTTTTGTTTGTTTGTTTGTTTTTTTCAAACTTTAGTATATATTCTATCAATCTCATTTACCGAAAGGCTGAATTACGGGGACATAACCAAGTTAACACCGGTTGTCAAGTGGTGGTGTGCAAACATACACACATGTACACACACACACATATATATATATATATACATATATATATATATATATATATATATATATACAAATACAGTACAGCACGGGCTTTCACACAGTTTCCGTCTACAAAATTCACTTACGTGGCATTATTTGAGCCAAGAACTATAGTTGATGATACTTGCTCAAGATTCCATATAGTGAGACTGAATTCGAAACCATGTGGTTGCAAAGCGAGTTTCTTAAGCACACAGCCTATTATTTCTAATTAACCGTTAAAAACTTGGTACATTAAAATTTTAATCCTTCCCTAACTTGTTTTTTCTTGCAGATTGTATTATTGAGGCATTATTTTTCTGTGGGTCTTTTTATGAAGAAAGTGGCTTGAATTTTGAGAAGGAGAAACAGCATCGCAAACTTAATTTCTCCATAGCTCTTTGTTTTTATCTTTTAATCAAGAGAGAAGGCAGAATCCATGATTCTTTATAGAGCCTCCGAGACTGCTGCTAGGACAGAATAAAGCGTAATGAGAAGAATGGCCGCGGCTGCTAGACGTCGACGATTCAACACATCTGACTGGACATTCAGTCTGTTTTGACGATAGTACTTTTCGGCACTGGAGGCAAACATATACGCACGCTCACGCACAATTGCAAGCATGCACATGCAGAAATATACTGTACTTTCCGGCACACAATTGGAATTTTTCAGACCAAAATTTACAGTAGGAAAGTAGTTAGGTCGACTTATACACCAACAATTCCACGTGAAATCTAGCATGATTTGAAAACATTGTGACGATGTTTGAATGTTTACATTAAATTTTTACACTGTATACTATGTCGACATGTATGCCAGTGAATACAGTACATATACAGCTAAAGAGACTGAAAGAGAGAAAGGGGCGAGGGGACAGAAAGATATTCATTTCTACTCTGAAATTTGGTGAGAGGGACGCCTGTCTATTACATCAACACTAGTGCGCCTTAGAGGACAGAAAGCTATTACAATTTAATAATTGAACACGACTGACATAAACACTTTGCCTTTCTTCATGCACATATAAAGAAATATGCTCCGGCACATGAAGAGAGAGAGAGAAAGAAAGAAAGAAAGAAAGAAAGAAACAAACAAACAAACAAACAAACAAACAAAGGGGGAGAGAGACAAACAAACAAGCAGACAGACAGAAAGAGACACAGAGAAAAGAGACAGAGACAGAGCGCGAGAGAGAGAGAGACAGGGTGAGATACAAAGAAAGAAAGAAAGAAAGAAAGAAAGGGAAAAAAAGAGAAACCTATGTAGTCTCTCGAGCTGCTTGAGATAGAAGCTAAATCTCCCTCAAATCAAATCCTATTGTCTTATAAAATAGAACACATCCGATTGCGTTCAAAATCCTAAAGCGAAAACTCCTGTCGTGGTCGTCGCATCTGCGCACTACACCTCTTAGGCTACGGTGTACCCTTGACCCTGTATAAATTTCTATCGCTTAATATAATTTGTGCCTGCACATACGGATGATGTGTTAGAGCAACCGTAGTCTATTGAATTGAATATAATAAATATTTCCCTCAGAAAAACGGTCGGATAAAATGTTATGTCGAAGCTGACTGCAAGGTTTAATTCGGTCATTAATCAACAAAATTAATTACTGCTCGGTGTGTGCCAGCCTTACACAACTTAATAACTTCACAGTTTAAGGCGGCGAGCTGACAGAATCGTTAGCACGCCGGGCGAAATGCTTGGCGGCATTTCGCCCATCTTTACGTTCTGGGTTCAAATACCGCCAGGGCCGGCTTTACCTTTTATCTTTTCGGGGCACAAGGGTCGATGTAATCGACGAGCCTTCTCTCCCAAAATTACTGGTCTTTTGCCGACATTTGAAACTGATGATAATATTTAATCGTATTAACACGTGGTGGTGTGTTAACGAGTCCCACCCGACCCACCAGCATGTCGTTTTTTTAAATTTCTTTCCTAGGGGAAAGAGTTGGTATGCTCCGATTGCTTTGATAGATTTCTTTTTTTTTTTTTCGTTTTTCTTTTTTTCTGATTTCACCGTGTAATGAGGTAAAATAAAAGAGTGAGTAATGAGAAAAATTTATTTGCCGTTGAAACAAATATAGCTAGTTCTTTTTGAAAAAATTGGTAGATTTTCCAGTAGAAAGGGAAGGGAATGAAAAATATTTTACTTGCCATGGAAACCAAAATAGTTCTTTTTGTAAAGATTTTGAGATCTTCCAATAGAAAATAGGTCGCGTAGTATCTAGAATGTGATATGAACAAGGGTACCACACGACTCGCCATTGGAACGTGGATATCTAACACTACCGCAAGTGATCCTTGTCTCACATACGGTATAGGGTAAAAATATTATGCCGCTCATGTCAAAATTAATTAAGATATCGTATTGGGATCCTGGGAGAAACCGTAAAATGAGGGTCGGAAGCCACCGTATTAATATAGTAGTAATAATAATAGTTTAAAATTTTCGCACAACGTCAGTCATTTTAGGGAGCGAGAGTGGGAAGGTAACATGATTATGTATTCTATTACTTAACTTCTGAAAGTTATCCCTTCAGATTTTCTATAAAAACTGAAGCCAGCACTGTAAGTTATGACGTTTCGTATACAAATATGTCTATGTAAATGATGCCATCGATGTTGGAAAAATAGGGAATGGGTGCATATGCATATTTTAGGAGTTCTTGCTCTTTCATCAGCACCACATCCAACAACCACGAACACATAGCTTAAACAGTCACCAAAGTTTGCTTGTTTTTGAATTAACGATCGATTGAAGTTAAACAAAGTTTCATATTTCGAGAGGAATAATAAAGTTAGTTGATTACTCTTTTACTCTTTTACTTGTTTCAGTCATTTGACTGCGGCCATGCTGGAGCACCGCCTTTAGTCGAGCAAATCTATCCCAGGACTTATACTTTTCTAAGCCTAGTACTTATTCTATCGGTCTCTTTTGCCGAACGGTTGTCAAGCGATGTTGGGGGGACAAACACAGACACACAAACACACACACATATATATATATATACATATACATATATACGACGGTCTTCTTTCAGTTTCCGTCTACCAAATCCTCTCACAAGGCTTTGGTCGGCCCGAGGCAATAGTAGAAAACACTTGCTCAAAGTGCCACGCAGTGGGACTGAACCCGGAACCATGTGGTTGGTATGCAAGCTACTTACCACACAGCCACTCCTGCGCCATTATTTGTGTTCATGCAGCCTCTCCGCAAGAAGCAAATTAATTCTATGAATGCTTCTTCGGCGCTGCATAGCAAGCGAGCTTGCTGGTGATATATTGTATGAAAAAGGAAAGACGGGATTTTTAAATACTTAGTTAGAAGTCAGGGACTCCGAAACTAACAGAAGGGAAGGAGAAAGGCATTTGAGTAAGGTCTCAAAACCAGAGACCTGATCTAGATAAGTGCGATAGTGGGGACTTTGCCAAATGCTCCCATCGAAAGGCCAAGTTTGGCAATAAACTGGGTCTGCCGTTGAAGTCGGCCAGAGCAAGATCTGAACACGGCGTGTAAAGAGTAGGAATACATACCAAAAAGCAGAACTTTTCTGACGCTCTAACGATTACTCCAGTTCACCATCGTATACTGGTATTGTATTTTGCGACCCCTAAGATGGTTAAAGACAAAATTGATCTCGGAAGTGATTCAAACTTAAAATGCACGAAGTGGTTTCCAACGACTTTCATCATAGATCACCTTTGTCAGAGCTGACTCAGGTTTCAACTAAACACCAATAACAACATTAACAATTGCAACAACATCAATAATAACAATAATAACAATAACAGCAACTACAACAACAACAGCAACACACACATATACACACACACACACACACACACACACTCACACATGCACACGCATACAAACAAGGACGCACGCACACACACAGACACAAAGCATCTCTGGCATGCCAGAATATGAAATACGGCGGTGGTCAACTAGGATGGGATGTGGCATATCCAGAGCTTATAGATCCATAGATCAAACCCTCCTTGCCTCCGCTTGACTGATTACCTTTAATGTCAGTGTCACCTGCGCCGCTGCCTAATCCACTGAGGAACTAACCCGGGGAGACACAACAACAACAGCATCAACAACGGCATCAACTCCACTGTAAACAATATATATAAACATTTAACGAATTATTTACATGCTCAATAATTATTTTTATATATATATTTTTTTACCTGTTTATTTCATTATCACTGATTGTTTACTCATTTCTTAATTATGTTTATTAATTTTCTTCTGATATTTTCCCTTCTCTTCTTTCCTTCTTTCAATAGCTTTTCCTTTTCAATTTTTTCTTTTTTTTTTTTTGTCTTTTGGGTTTCGTTTTTTGACTCGCTTCGCTTGCTTCTTTTCTCTTGTTTTAGGCTTTTAAGCAAATGAACGCCAACAACGGCAACAACAACAACAACATCAAAAACAACGACAATACCACACGACGAAACCATAAATATATAAAAATCAAGTATAAAAATATAGAACACACACATACAAACACACACACACACACACACACACACATATATATATATATATATGTATATATATATATATATATATGTATATGATACACGTACGTGTAACATGTGCATACACACAAACGTATGTACGCGTGTGTGCCTGTGTATGTATATGTGCATGTGTGTGTGTATCTCTGTGTGTATGTATGTATGTATGTATCTGTGTGTGTGTGTGTGTATCTCTGTGTGTATGTATGTATCTGTGTGTGTGTGTGTGTGTGTATCTCTGTGTGTATGTATGTATCTGTGTGTGTGCGTGTGTGTGTGTGTGTGTGTGTGTGTGTGTGTGTGTGTGTGCGTGTGCGTGCGTGTGTGCCTAATAAAAGCTCCGTACTCTGTGAATAATGACGGATTCTTTGAAATACAATATACACCACCACCGACATCAGAAAGATGCCATTTACAAAAACAAGCAAAAATTATATATATATATATGTATATATATATATATATATATATATATATATGTATGTATGTATGTATGTATATATTATCAATATTTCTATTTATTTTTTTTCGTTCATCTTTTTTCGAAAAATATTGATCTGTTAATTTTTAATCCATTAGTCCCCCGCTTCTTCCTCCTCCTCCTCCTCCTCCTCCTCCTCCTCCTCCTCCTCCTCCTCCTCCTCCTCCTCCTATAAAAAAGGGAAGAAAAAAAAAAGCAAAGAAAAGCAATAATGTTTATTTCTGAGAGTTTGTTTTATTTGTTTGTTTGCTTATTTGTTTATGAAGGTATCAAGGCATAAATTTGCATTTGTTGTTCCATTACTGACACAAGTGTGACAGGAAGTAACATGAAACCTTGTCATTCATTTCACAACAGCATTTTAATTCCAGTGGTGAAGATGAGGTGGCGCTGCTCTCTTTGTTATATGTGCGTGCTTTTCTCGCTGCCTTTATGTTTTATTTGCTTCCTATATGACAAGGATGGAGTTGTGGGTAGAGTGGAGTGAAATGGGGTAGTTTATGAGATACTGGGTGGAACGGGATGGGATTGGAAAGTTTACTTTTTGCACCATTTTGTTTGTTTTTTGTCTGTTTGATTTTTTTTTTACTCTGCCGCTCTTCCTTCCTCTCTATATATTCCCCTTTCTTTCTATTACTATTCCTGTTTCTTTCTTTTCTCCCTTTCTCTTTCCGTTGTCTTTCATAGAGTCCTGTATTTATAGAAGAAGGAAAATGTTATAATTTTGCGGGGTTTCTCATGGTGAGAAAAAGACTGGACTTCAGTTGAACAGTGTCCTTGTGATCAATTGTTTTGATCATGTTGTGATAATGTTGTTATGCTGAGTCCTGTTGCTTTGTGTTGTCAAGTGTTGTGTTGTGCTTTCCTTGCGTTGTTTTATGCTGTAACATATGTTGTGACATATCTTGCATTATTGCGTTTTATGTTGTGTGGGTTTGTGATATGGAGTATTATGCTGCGATGAGTTCTGCTGTGTTTATCAGCCGCGGAAGGATGAAAATTAAAGTTGGTCTAGCCAGGATTTGAACCAGATTAAATACTGAGCCAGATTAAATACTGGAAATCATTTTCTTGGAGCCTCATACAATTCTGCCACCTCACCGCCGTCTTGATAATAGTAAACATTAAAGGACCCTCTACGTTGCTGTCAGAAGTGGTAGCAGATCTCCCTCAGGTAACACAACCGTTGTGCTGCATCGTGTTACCGCGTATATCATCGTGTTGCAAGGTGTTATGATATAATGTGTTATGTTGAATTATGTAACCAGTTGTATTTGGTGGTTATACAGCTATTACTGCGCATTGCGGAAACGTTGCGATCCGGAAAAATTTCGTTGTTAAAAGAAATTCCATAACGTGAAACCTATATTCTAACATGAGTTTATAAGGAATGCGTTTCACATTACGGAACTCCTGGTTTTCAGGAATGAGCAATATTTGTAGGTGTATACTCTCTCTCTCTCTCTCTCTCTCTTTTTTTTTTTTACCCATATTCCACTCCTCCTCTCTTACTTCTTCTTCTCTTTCGCTTCTTCTTCACTCTCTCTTTCTCTTACTCCCATCTTCCTCTCTCAATTCTCTCTCTCTCTCTCTCTCTCTCTCTCTCTCTCTCTCTCTCTCTCTCTCTCTCTCTCTCTCTCTCTCTCTCTCTCTCTCTATCCCAATCTGGTACGTCATATCTGCTGTTATTCCTCTCTACTTGATATCGTCGACGAAGAAAGCATACAATAATAATAATAATAATAATAATAATAATAATAATAATAATAATAATAATAATGATAATAAGAGAGTAAGAGAGAGAAAGAGAAAGGTAACAGGAAGCTGGAGGAGGGCGACTGAGGAAATATTTTAACTATGGACCCTTTTTATACGTTATTCTTCACCCCACACCCCACAAAATTTTTTCCGTCTTTTACCTCCTCTTCCTCCACACTTCCGATGTCTTTCCAGGTAAACCTATCCACTTCTATTCCATTATCACCACCGCCACCATCACTAGAAATGCATCACCATCACCATCACCATCACCACCGTCAACACCGCTACCATCACTACCGCCATCATTGATCACCACCGCCATAGCTATCACCGCCACCATCACCCCTACCGCCACGACCATTTCTACAAACACCAGGACTATCGCCACCACCATCACCACTACCACCATCACCACCACCACCACCACCACCACCACCACCACCACTATCGCCGCCACCCCCACCGCCACCACCACCACTACCACCATCACCACCACCACTACCACCACCAACACCACCACCACCACCACCACCACTATCGCCACAACCACCACCACCACCACCACCACCACCACCACCACCACCATCCTCCCCAACCTCACACTGGCAACGTTGATCAATTAATCCTTTGCTTCTATCTGTTTTCCGCACCGAAATTATTAATTTGTCGTTTTTTCAGTACTCCTCTCTCTCCCTCTTCATCACCTCCTCCTCCTTGTCTCTCTCTCCCCCACCTTCTCTCTCTCATCCACCCCCTAGTCTCTCCCCCGCAACCACACCCTAGTGCCCAGGCTCCACTCCCTTTTACTTAAAACCTTAAAACCATAAAACTTCTAAAACATAAGCTTTTTAATTTATTTCCGTATTTTGTTTGTTGGTTTCTTTTGTTGTTGTGCATTGTTGACGTTGTTCTTGTTCTTGTTCTTGTAGTTATATTATGTATTCCTCTGGCAGTGCTGCCACTCTGATCCTTGTCACCACCACCACCACCACTGCCATAACCAAAACCACCACCACCACCACCACCACCACCGCTACCATTACCTGCACCATCAATATCACCACGATCACCACCGACATCAACACCACTACTACTATCACCGCACCCCCCACCATTACCACCGCCACCACCACCATTAACCACCACCATCACAACCACCATCACAACCTCCACCGCCAACACCACCACAGCCACAACCACCGCCATCACCACCACCATCACCGCCATCACCACTACCATCACCGCCATCACCACTACCATCAGCATCAGCATCACCACACACAGACAATACCATCATCACCACCACCACATCCACCACCACCACCATCACCACCACCACCATCACCACCACCACCATCACCACCACAACCACGTTCCACTACAAACTCCACAACCAACATCACCTCCACCACCACCACCACTACCACCACTATCTACACAACTACCATCACCTACACCAGCACCACCACCACCACTACCACCGCCACCGCCACCATAACACTGAAACAAAAGCTTCGATGACCTCCGTTATGAATAACTTAATCATTTTTAACTTTTGATCTGGCCTTTGTTTCTTTCCATTTTTCTAATTTTTTTCCTCTCTATTTACCTTTTTATTAATGGCAGAGGATGGGGTAAAGGGCTGTTGTTGTTGTTGTTGTAGTCGTCGTCGTCGTTGTTGTTGTTGTTGTTGTAGTCGTCGTCGTTGTTGTTGTTGTTGTTGTTGCTACCTCCAATGTTTACTTTCCTCGTATATATATTTTTTTTTTGTCGTTGTTACTTTAATTTATAAAAAGAACATTCGCAAGAATACTCACAAATACGTGTATGATTCTAAGTGTTTGTGAATATATTAGATTAGATTATATATATATATATATATATATATATATATATATATATATATAAACATATAAACATATATATATATGTGTATGTATGTATTTATGTGTGTGTATATTAGAATAATTTGATGGAGTGTTTCTTGTTTATTTGTTTATAATATTGTAGAATAACATGAGAGTGCTTAATACATCCTTATGTTAGGAACACGTAAAGTCTGGCATATGATAATTTCGGTGAGATAAACAGGAAGGGTGTTATCTTTGTTTATCTCATATAAACACGCATGCACGCGCGCGCGCACGCACACAAGCATCTTCATATATGCGCGATCATGGCTACTGAGCTGAAACTTCGACGTAGCTCAGCCTCGAGATATCTTCCAGTTTAAAATTTGACTGTTTTTATATATTATGTAACTAATGTAACCTGGCTTCCGTGATGTATAAATAACCAAGATGGTAACATTTTTCCTGAATAGCTGGGGCACCAGTCCGTCGCATGGTTACTCATTTACATACTGGAGCAACGTGAAATGAAGTGTTTTGCTCAAGAACAAAACGCACCGCCCGGTCCGGAAATCGAAACCATGATCTTGAAATTGTAAGTGAAGCACTATCCTAATATCTATATAAATAAAAGCAAAATTTTGTCTGTCCATCTGGGACCCCTGTATTTCAGCCTAAATTTGCTCTACATAGACATATTATAACTTTTTGGAGTCAGGATGATCCCAGGATTGAAAATCTGCCCTTCATTTGGTTCTTGAACATCTAACGTTGGGATCTGATTTAAAAGTATTTAGGTTGCTATTGAGCAAAACACTTCATTTCACGTTGCTCCAGTATGTAATCTAATAATGGGGCATATAAGCCCTCGACACAAAAAAAGTAGGTTTTCTCGCACGTGTGGGACTCGAACCCACATCCCTTTGTTTACGCGGCTAAGTGTGTTACCGATTATACCAGCGAACTAACCTGCCTTTTCCTGTCAAATTTCAGAACTATATTAGTTCGTAGTTGTTTTTTGTTTACAAAAGCAACTACCAACTAATATAGTTCTTAAATTCTCAAGGACTAAGAAAAACGAGCCTTGGCAGAATCATTAGTCCTTGTCTACAGAGCCACCACCAATGGTAACACATTTCTCCCATCGCTTTATGTCGTCTGTAGAAGTTGGTAGGTTGCGCCTGGAGCCAAGACTTTGCCTCGGAAATAAATTCATCACCATCCGAAAAGTACTTCCCCGTCAAAAAAGATTTCGTGGCTGGAAAGAGGTGGAAGTCAAATGGTGCGAGGTCGGGAGAGTAAATGGGACGAGGAAGGGTTTCATAGCCGCTGGAGTGTGCTTTCATTTGGGCAACATGTATGTTGTGAACTAGGGCGTTGTCTTGGAGGAGACGAACTCCAAAGGAGTCCGCCTCCTCTAAAGCATGTCACACCCCTCTGCTTTGATGGCGTCCCGCAATTTCTGCAGCAGAGAAGCATAACATTCCTCATTAATTGTGGTGCCCTTTGCCAGAAAGGTGCAATGGAGGATTGAATGCTGGGGTACGGAAGGGTTTCCCTTCCCTTATCTCTTCTGTACTTTAATATGTCAACCATGTAAAAATAGCAATCATCGTGATGACTTTTTGGCTCTCGCCAAACTCTCGGAACTGCAAAAGGCATTGCTTTTCTTGCACCTATAAGCAATCCATCTAAATTTGGTCTACAAGTTCCACATATCACATGAATGGTCCATGGTTTTCTTTGGTCACCCATACTCATTCCAAAATACAGTGTATAAGCAATCAAGTACTTAACACCTTTCACAACTATATATGCTACATGCTTTCTTCCAACACAGCAGCCACACACATAACAGAACATAGCTGGTGAATTTCTGCATCCTCTTGTAACCATGGTCAGGAAAATTCAATGTTTACAATAAAAACCTGAAAAAGAAAGAAATGTAATCGACGAATGTACAGTGCTCGTGATCAAACAGTGATCAAACAGGTATAGCCCCAAAACCAGATGGAACGCCGGACAAAAGATGGAGGGATGAGAGACAAAAGCGCAGCATTTCCTTTCACTAGCTATGGTAGCCACGAGAGTACTGAGGCGTCTCTGTTGAGTTTGTTGTGTGTAGCAAAAGGCGGTGGCGACACTGCCTTTTCACTTAAAACTTTCAATACTTTTATATGAATAATGGAGGTAGATATAAACTTTAGGAATGAATGATTTATTAGTAGAGTAGAAAAATATGTTTTACTGCAACATTTACGACACGCAACAACCAGTGATCATGTGATGTTAGAGCTTTTATTTACACAGGCAGTTGCCAGATGCATGATGATATGTGTATATAATGACATACATGATGTATGATGTAGTATGTTTGATATATGATGTATGATGATATGTATGATGTATGATGTATGTATGATGTGTGAAGATATGTAATGTATGGAGATATGTAATGTATGCTGATATGTGTATTTTAGCATAATCCGATACATCTCGCAAACGGTCGATGGTAGAGAAAAAAAAATAAACATATTTTTGGAATCAGCACAAAATTCTGCATTAAAATCACTCAAAACAATAAGACAATCAAAACTTTTGTGAAAATTTGTAACTGTACAAGTTCCGTTTCCTGCAAAAACCGGAAGTTGGTCGGGGAAATTTTTTCATGAACACTTCTAGTGTGTATGTATATACACGTATATATTCTTTTACTTGTTTCAGTCATATAGTAAAAGACACTTCTTCAAGGTGAAACGCAGTGGGACTGAACCCGGAATCATGAGGTTACTAAGCAAGCATCTTACTACACAGCCACGTCTGCACCTATGTTATAGACATCTATAATTCATTTAGTTATTCAAGTAAATTTGATATCCATTGAACTTAGAGCATGTTGACCAAGATGACCACTTCTGGTTCGGAAACATCCGTAATCGGGAAAGTCTTTGATACGAAAGGTTCCGAAACATCACAGTTAATACCTGCAATTAATATGGAGAAAATGTGAAAACTACGAGAAATAGCAACCTATGCACTTCATATTCGAGGTTCCGATGACGTTATAAAGTTTTATTCAGGCACTCGACTATATGTCCATTGTATCTTATTGCAGAAACGGCTGTAAGCTAATGGAGTTCATAAGATAATCGTTTAGTCCTTTATCTCATTTTCTTATACATACATACATACATACATACATACATAGGTTCAAAAAAGAAAAAAACGACAGAACAAACAACAACGCGAGTACGTGATACAGATATTGTGTTACTGGACGCTCGGGAAAGGGAAGAAAGAGAATTTCATGCATACCTACCTACCTACATACATACATACATACATACATACATACATACATACATAAACTTACTTGGAAATGGATAAAAAATGGTACCAGGCCCGTGCCGTCAGCAATTATTCAGGGTAGGCGATTAGTGACGTTTATGTAGTAAAACACACACACAAAAAAAAAATAAGCGAAAGACGGGCGCGCGACTGAGTATACGGCGTATAAAGAAAAGGTTGTAGGAATGTACGTAGCACGTGTTCTATAGCAGTTCTATGCGTAGGTTTAATACTGAGGTTGAAAGACAGAGACAAATTATACCTACGAAATTTACAAAAAGAAATAAATAAATAAAATAGTTTGTATTTTATGCATAGTAATCAGAGTAAATTCATAATTTTATTGAATTAGATTCATATTTTGCCATGAAAGGAAAATATTACTATCGATCTATTTTATTCAGGGTAGGCACTGCCTACCTTGCCTACCCAGGCGGCACGTCCCTGATACATACATATGTACATACGTACGTACATACATACATATATGTATATAAGTATTTATTTAAGCTCCGGGTATGTACCTAGTAGATGAAGCACGTTCACCGCCTATGGCTACCTGACGTCATCCACGGTATTTACACAATTGTCGTTAGATCTATCCCAGAAATTCCTCACTGTTCGTCGAGTATATAACGAGATACCCTTGTAAACTCACCTAACGAGACGCTTTTGCACCGAAGGTTGCACCACAACCCTGTTTCACAGTATCCCAACCGCGAAGGATTGATGCAGCATGGGTCGAAACGAACGTTGTGAGCAATAAAGATTCTCGAATTTTCCATTTTACGTTTCTATTATTTCTTGTGTGTGTGTGTGTGTGTGTGTGTGTGTGTGTGTGTGTGTGTGTGTGTGTGTGTGTGTGTGTGTGTGTGTGTGTGTGTTTGTGTGTGTGTGTGACGGACTCAAGTCGATGATCACGTATGAGCGTTCAGCTTGCCGAATGACCAGCACAAATGATTCGTTTATAGTGATCAAATGTTCATGCCACACTTTAGCTCACTCTTTCTATTAAATCGACGTTACCTGAACAGGTGCATGGTGTACCACACGTCAAGTGTCGAAGTGATCACAGAGCATCGTGAGATGAAGTGTTTTGTTCACGAACACAACACACCACCCGGTCTAGGAATTGAAACTACGATCCCACGATCGTGAGTACTACACTTTAACCATGTGTGTGTGTTTGTGTGTATGTGTTTGAGGGCACATAGTCTAATGGTTAGGGTGTTGTACTTAGGATCGGTCAATTCCTTAGACCGAGTGGTGCGTTGTTGTGTCCTTGAACAAAACACCTCATCTCAGGTTTTTCTGCGATCACTTCTACCTTTGAAGCGTATTACACAGTGCACCTGTTGAGGCAACGTCGATTTGAAGAAGGGAGTGAGCTAATATACGGCACGAAATAAAATATAGAAAAACCCTGTGTACTTGCCATTAAAAAGGTCCAAAAAGACCGAAACGCATCTGGCATCCTCTCTAGATGCTTCCGTGACGAATTTTCATCTTACTCTGATATTATTGTGCTTTTAACATACTAAATAGATAAGAGATATTATTCCAAGACAAATAATGCAGTAGGTGGCCTATCTACGGTGTAAATACATTAAGTATGACAGATAGATGGCTATTTTGATTTAATGCTGTTTCACTTGCGTATATATACCAGATTGTGGAGGCGCAATGGCCCAGTGGTTAGGGTAGCGGACTCGCGGTCATAGGATCGCGGTTTTGATTCCCAGACCGGGCATTGTGAGTGTTTATTGAGCGAAAACACCTAAAAGCTCCACGAGGCTCCGGCAGGGGATGGTGGCGAACCCTGCTGTACTCTTCCACCACAACTTTCTCTCACTCTTTCTCCCTGCTTCTGTTGTACCTGTATTTCAAAGGACCAGCCTTGTCACACTGTGTCACGCTGAATATCCCCGAGAACTACGTTAAGGGTACACGTGTCTGTGGAGTGCTCAGCCACTTGCACGTTAATTTCACGAGCAGGCTGTTCCGTTGATCGGATCGACTGGAACCCCCGACGTCGTAAGCGACGGAGTGCCAACAACAAAATATACCAGATTAGATATACATTATTGGTGATGGTCATCGCTGGAACGCCTTTAGTCATATGTCTTCAAGATTAATCCTAAATATGAATCATGTCTGTAACTACAGATCCTTATTGCTGCAAGCGCCTAAAATACAGAGCGGAAGGCAGGGCTGCGAGAAAACAGTAGCGTGATATCTATCAGATGCGAGTGGTTCGTCACTGAGCCTCTGTAATCCTGCTTAGAGAAAACGATATGATTTTGCGATAATTTCATAAAGCTGCAGTTCAATATTGGTCAATATTGGTCAATAATGGTCAATAATGGTGAATGCGGCTAAGTCCAATATTCCTTAAAGCGTTTTATAAATGCATGTATACATAAATATATTGACAAAACACACACACAAATACACACAAATGCAAATATATGAAGATATACATTTCTACATAGATACAGGCAACTCATGTATATTATGTGTACACACAAACGCATATACACACACACATATCCGTACACACATACACACTCAAACACATATATACATAAGCACAGACAAAGACATAGACACACACACATATACATACATGCACACGTGCAATGAGTATATTTACTGTTCTGACTAAGACTGTGAACAAGTGCAACTGCTTCGGTCACAGCTTTACTTCACCAACCACTACCACCACGACCACCTCTATCTCAACCCCCAAC
>NC_142941.1:33305689-33313189 GCF_046866305.1 Octopus bimaculoides | reverse complement strand
CAACTTGAAGAGGTTGTAGAGTTAATAGGGAAACGCAAGTTCTAAATATCAGCATTATTTACATTTGACGGATATTTGTCCTCATCTTGTTTGTTGTTAACACAACCTTTCGGCTGATATACCCTCCAGCCTTCTTCAGGTGTTTTGAGAAAATTTCGAACCTGGGTTCTCATTCTTAAGGTATTTTATGATGTTATTATTATTATCATCTTATTATCATTCAGGTCCGAGTTCAATTCCAAACAGTGACCTGAATAATAATAATAATAATATAATAATAATAATAATAATAATAATAACATCGTAAAATACCCCAGGAATGAGAACCCAGGTTCGAAATTTCCCCAAGACACTTAATGAAGGCTGGAGGGTATATCAGCCGAAACGTTGTGTTAACAACAAACAAGATGAGGACAAATGTCCATCAGTTGTAAATAATGTAAATAATTCCTCATCTCTTAAATATAGAACTGTATTGCCTAAATATTAGCTATTCAGTACATATCCTGCAAAACGGTCCGTTTACAAGCAAAATCTGGATGATGATGATGAAGATAATGATGATGATGATGATGATGATGATGATGATGATGATGATGATGATGATGATGGGTGGAGGATGATGATGATGATGACGACGACGATGATGATGATG
The DNA here is from genome assembly GCF_046866305.1 of Octopus bimaculoides. Classification (NCBI taxonomy): domain Eukaryota; kingdom Metazoa; phylum Mollusca; class Cephalopoda; order Octopoda; family Octopodidae; genus Octopus; species Octopus bimaculoides. The sequence continues at coordinate 33,312,534 of NC_142941.1, read as the reverse complement.
GAATATATGAGAAAGTAATAATACGCTGAGATATGAGAATATGCTAGATAGACTAATATGTCAGATATTGTTATCAAGGATGTGTTCTTAATCTAAGTATAATTATATTAAAATACGATTATGTACCACTGAAAGAAACTGAGTACTTTTCAAATATTAAGGTCTAGAAAATGAAGATAACCAGAATATGGTGGACAAAAACAGAAGCAATCTATGGAATAATAATTTTAGAAATGTTTCAAGACGATTCAGATGTACACATGACTGAAACTCCTGGACCTACAAATATTTATAACACAACAAAGATATTCACTGCCATGTACTTACGGACAGATCATGTGGAGTAGTTTCAATGTAATAGACAGTACAGGCGTAGGCGTGTCTGTGTGGTTATGCCATGTATTTACGGATATATTACTTGGAGTATTTTCAATATATTAGACAGTACAGGCGTAGGCGTGGCTGTGTGGTTAAGAAGCTTGCTTTCAATCACGTGGTTTTGAGTTCACTACAGCCCAAATAGTAATATATGTATACATGTATTACCATTTGGAAGCAAAACAATAGGCATAGAGATACAAATAACCTGGTATAGGAACTCAGTATACATGTACTTTAGAATAAAGCATTAGTCAAGGTGGTGAGCTGGCAGAAACGTTAGCACATCGGGCGAAATGCTTAGCGGTCGTCTGTCTCTAAGTTCTGAGTTCAAATTCCGCCGAGGTCGACTTTGCCTTTCATCCTTTCGGGGTCGATAAATTAAGTACCAGTTGCGTACTGGGATCGATCTGATCGACTGGTCCCCTCCCCCAAAATTTCGGGCCTTGTACCTCGAGTAGAAAAGAATAACGCATTAGTCGAGTACAGAGCGTAATATGAATTTAATGAATAATGAAGGAACAGTGATTCCGTAATCCACTTCATTAGGTTATAACTACGTCTTATAACCGAAACAGCTGTTAGCGAATGAAATCAATCAATTAATCCCTGGTCCCTTAGCATTTATTTAATTATATATATATATATATATATATATATATATATATGAAGGGCTTCTTTCAGCTTCCATCTACCAAATCCACTCACAAGGCTTTGGCCGGCCCGAGTTTTATAGTAGAAGACACTTTCCCAAGGTGCCACGCAGTGGGACTGAACCCGGTACCATGTGATTGGTAAGCAAGCTACTTACCACACAGCCACTCCTGCACCTATATTCACTAACAAGATGGCTGAGCATTTTGGAAGATAGTATCAATATTTTTCCATTTTACCAGACGAGCAGAATGTTGCAAAGGGATTATGGATATGAAAAAAAAAATCCTTATTGATAAACCAAGAAGTTATTGATGACAGCAGAACAAGATATAAAAGCATAAGTTTGGCGTAGATCGATTCTCGAAAATTCTTTACCAGCATCTCACACTTCCTGATATTGGAGACACTGCACATAAATAAAATTACCCCAATATATGTACTTTGTTAACCACGTCATTTCAAAGTAGGAAACATCAATAATACTGCAGGATAACGAGAAGCTAATAAAAAAATCCCTTTTCTCATAAAAAAGGGGATTTTTCTTTTTTAAATAAGGAAGCACCATATATCTGATATCTTTACTATCCTCTTCCACCAGTCAAGCTTCTAGCTTCCCCCAATAAACTTAAAAAGTCTGATGAATCGAGTCACTATTGGTTTCAAAGGTTGCGGACAACACTATGAACCATCATGGATAACATACATGATATATATATATAGGACAACGACTAGCTGGAGAACCTATAAAACACTATATATATTATATTAATGTGTATGTATGTATATACACACTCACACGCACACACATACACACGCATTCACACACACAAACAGACAGACAGGCAAACAGAAGACAAACAGACTTCTATGTGTGTATATGTATGTGTATATATAAATATATTCACGTATGTGTGTGCTAGTATACTTGAACAGAAATATATTAATAAAAGTATATCAACAACTCTAGTTTCCTGCTATGTATTATAAAGGTTAGCATGAACTAATACATGGACACAGACTTACAGATGCATCTGTCTATCTATCTATCTATCTATTTATTTATTTATCTATCTATCTATCTATCTATCTCTTCCTCTCTCTCTCTCTCTCATATATATATATATATATATATATATATATATATATATATATATATATATATATATATATATATATATATATATAATGTATGTATATATATATATATTTATATATATATGTATATGTATGTATATGTAGATAGATTTATATATACGTGTGTGTGTGTGTGTGTGTGTGTGTGTGTGTGTGTGTGTGTGTGTGTGTGTGTATCTTTATGAATAAATACATACATATAAGCTTACAATCAAACATGCATATATATATATATATATATATATATATATATATATATATATATATATATATATATATATATATATGTGTGTGTGTGTGTGTGTGTGTGTGTGTGTGTGTGTGTGTGTATACGTATGTATGTATGCATACATACATACATGCATACATATGCATGTATGATTGTATGCTTTTATGTATGTATTTATTCATAAAGCTACACACACTCGCTTATATATATATATATATACATATAAATATATACATACACACACCACACACTCATACACGTACATACACGTATACACACATACACATACACACATTCAAAAACAAAACGACAAAACGACAAAACCAGCGATAAATGCTGTTAAAGAATATAAAGCAAATAGCGTGTGCCTGTGCTCGTCGTATCTGTAGTAAAATGTAATGTTGTTCAAGTACATTTTCATGTATACATTGAGAATATTAATAATTTTGTGACTCTGGGGGGATTTTTGCTTGCTTTTTGCTGCCACCTGTCTTTGGAATGGTATCAAATTTTCTATATATGTCTAATGACATTACAATCTCGTCCACCAAGACAATGAAGCAATTTAGCTAATGAACACTTACATTTTATTATCTTATCTACCACTTTCTTCCTTTCTTTCTTTCTTTTATTCTTACTTATTTTTCTCTGTGTATGTGTGATGCATGTACGTATACGTATATATATATATATATATATATATATATATATATATATATATATATATATATATATATATATATATATATATTTATGTATGTCCACACGCGCAAACATACAAACTGATATATATAATAATAATATATATATTTAAGTATACGCACATGTTATATATATGTGTATGTGTGTGTGTGTAAGTGTGTATAATATATGTACATTATATTATAAATATGTATATATATATACACATATATATATATGCACAAAGATATTTCTATATATGTATAGGTAATGTGTATGTGTACATAAGATATATACATATATACATGCATAGATATATGTATATATATATATATATATATATATATATATATATATATATATATATATATATATATATATATATATGTGAGTATATATATATATATATATATATATATATATATATATATATATATATATATATATATATATATATATATATATATATATATATATATATATATATATATACATATATACACACATATATACAGGCGTACTTACATGCAAACATACATGAAGCATTCATGAGTGTGGTGCATGTGTGTATGTGTGTGTGTTTGTGCGCGCGCACGGTGTGTGCGTGTGTGCGCGTGTGTATGTGTATGTGTTTATATGTCTGCATTTACTAAATTTTAAAAAAAAGAAAATCTGTAAGCTTTGGTAACGCGAAAGAAAATGTTTCGTAGAATAAGAGAAAGACTAATTTGAACGAAAGAGAGATACAGAGACATAGGGAGAAAGAGAGATGCAAAGACAGAAACGAAGAGGGAGAGAGCAGAGAGAGCCATAGAGGGAGGAAGTCATAGAGAGTCCCAGAGAGAAGGAGAGAGAGACAGACAGACAAAAAGAGAGTGACGGAGAGAGTTAGACAGGCAGACAGAGAGAGAAAGCCAAAAAAGTAAATGAGAAATAAATCCGGTGATTAAATCTAATTCAACATTTGCTGATATCAGGAGGTTAAGGGACAAGTGATAGCAGATTTCTTCACATTATTTCTATTTTTAACGTTATTTTGCATCTACAGCTCTCATTCAATTAGAATCGCTTTTCGTTTTTATATTAATTGCTCAATAAAATTTATAGTTTTATACGTCTGTCACACTATATGATCACACACACACACAAGCATACATACTCACAGCAAAGATGCACAAATATGAGGAGATACTAAAAAATTCCTGGTTTTGGGTAAAAGAAAATACAGGAGAATCAGTTAATTATGATTTTATTCAACTCATTCCACTCTCAGATTCACACATATTGCACCCGTCCTTCAGTTTTTCTAAAGTCTTTAAAAGAACTCGGAAAGTTGGACCTCCAACTAGGTCTTTCATAAAACCCTTAGAGCCAGGAACTTTTTCAGCTCTCGAGTCACATATATGTACACACACACACACACACACTCACACACTCACACACAAACACAGACACATTCATGTATGTATGTATGTATGTAAGTAGGTATGTGTGTGTGTATGTATGTATGTACGTAGGTATGAATGTATGTATGTATGTATGTATATATGTATGTGTGTGTGTATTATGGGTACGAGTGAATGTGTGCTTGAGTTTGGGAGCACAAGATTAAAAAGTACTCAATACATGTGTTAGAGTTTGATCATGTGGTCGAGGCAGAAGGTTCACTCAGTCGCTACCGAAAGTTTTTTGTTTCGATTCTTTATAGTAACAAAATTTAAATAGCTATTCTGATAGTCCACTACATTCTACATAATAATAATGATAATAATAATAATAATAATAATAATAATAATAATAATAATAATAATAATAATAATAATAATAATAACAACAACAACAACAACAACAACAACAACAACAATAATGATAAATGCTCTGATGCAGTACCAGACAGTGGCTTTCATGGCTTCTCAACTTAACTGATTGGAAGTGTTATCATGTTCATTGCTTTGTCTTAGTATAAAAGTTGGGCTACAGTAAATATCCTGCTCAATACTTCAGTTTTGCTTGTCAGTTGTTTGACCTTAACCAGTTGAGCATGTCCCTTAGTGTCTGACAATATTATGTGCAACTCTGATCACAAGTGGAAGTAATGGGAGAGCATCACAGCCATGCGTTGAAAGGATTTCTTTTGGGTTTGGATGATTCCTCCCTGGAAACATGGGTATTTTGTTCAACATCCTAAAACAAACCATATTCAGGGACCTTTTAAGCGGAGTGGCCTACTCGACCTGAAGAAAATTCTATCTGGGCCCCACCTTCAAGGTCATGCGCTGTTAATCTTGATATGAGATCACCATATTTTGCTCATATGGTTGTGATGCATGTGCCTGGTTTACCCTTATCAGACGGGTACACATGATGGGTATACTGGGCTTCGTATATTTGTACCCCAGTACCACTTTGATGGCAATTACTGCTCTCTCATTCAATAATAATAATAATAATAACAATAATAATAATAATAATAATAATAATAATAATAATAATAATAATAATAATAATAATAATAATAATAATACGAAGCTTTGGTCACGAACTGGAGGGTCAACCCGAGGAATGAGCAAGTGTCTCCGCTGTGCCGCATCTGCAATAGAGTAGATGAAACCATTACGAACGAATTCCCATATCACGAACAAATTCCCTAGACTTGCCCAAAGCCACCACAAGTTGTGGTGACACGACCAGGTAGCGAAAGTGCTACATTGGAAACTGTGCGAAAAGCGGGGTCTAGAGAGAAGCAAGACATGATATGAGCACAAACCGCAGAGCGTGTCGGATTCGGAGACTAGCAAAATCCAGATGGATTTCCCAATCCAAACAAATTAGGTGCTAACAAACCGGATCTAGTGATGGATGACAAGGTGCACAGAGGCTTTAATCTGTGCTGCTCAAGTGCAAGTATTAAGAACCAATTACATCAAATACAGAATGGAAAACACATCAGAAAGTGATAAGTACAGAATCTGTGGAGAAAATGGTGAAACCGTATGGCATATTATCAGTTAATGTACGCAACTAGTCCAGAAAGAATATAAGAGACGTCATGACAATATAGCAAGGTTTGTCCATTGGAAACTTTGCAACAAGTATGGACTTGACAGAGCAAAACAGTGGTACGAACATAAACCTGAAGGCATATCGAAAATGATAATGCAAAGATCCAATGGGATTTTATGATTCAGTGCGACCATGAGATAGAGAATAGGAAACTAGACATAGTGGTAATCGAAAAAGAAAGCACACGATGATGGATCATAGATATGCGATAAGGAAGAAAGAAAAGTCGATAGATATGACAGGTTGGCTTGGGAGGTTAAGTAGTTATGGTCGACGAAAAGGTGGTAGTAGTACCAATAATTGTCGGAGCCCTTGTACTTACGTATGTATGCATGCATGTATGTATGTATGAATGCAGATACTAAACAGTAGCAATACCGATAAAATACTGGATGCTTATCTAGCAAGCAATGGATTTTGTTGTATCCCGCAGTATTGCCCAGAAATCGGTGATCACGTATCTCAGTCGTCACATATTTTGAAACATGCAAAGAAATCAATCGATGAGGTAAAGAAAATATATGTGCTAGAAAAAAGAGGAGAGAAATCAAAATTCCATCCTCTTCTGCATCATTCTTGGAGAGGATCTCTTGAAATAGAGGTTAGATGCAAGAGATCGGCATTCTATCTGGGTAAAAGGTGTATGTATGTATATATGAATGGATGTATAATATATACATACATATAGATAGATAGATAGATA
>NC_142941.1:33283189-33285689 GCF_046866305.1 Octopus bimaculoides | reverse complement strand
CACCATCCTCTCTGCTCTCGTGTGACCTGTGGTCAACTTCCTTTTCACTCCAGCCGCTGTGAAGGCAAGACGAACTACTAGCGTTCTACCTCAGATTTGCGTTTGGCCGTACGGCTTTTGAATGTTGTTTTCACTGTCCAATTTTTCCTGTCTTGGTTTGTGTTTGCCACCTTGGAATCCTCTGTGTAGTGGGTTGATCCACTACTCAGGAAGAGACTATTCTGCAGTACGTTCTGTCTTATCTTCGAAACGTCTAGATAGAATAGAGACAGCTGATGAAGGGATATTCCAAGTGGCTTTCCGTTTTCCTATGTGTTCGTTCCGTTGTCTGTAGTTTATTGTTCTAACGTCCTGTACCCTGATATGCATATATATACACATGTAGATGTAAGTATGTACATATATGTGTGTATACATGTATATATATTCTTTGTATTATATATATATATATATATGTATGTATGTATGTATGTATGTATGTATGTATATATATATATATATATATATATATATATATATATATGCATGTATGTATGTATGTATGTATGTATGTATATATATATATATATATATATATATATATATATATATATAGAGAGAGAGAGAGAGAGAGAGAGAGATAGATAGATAGATAGATAGATAGATAGATATATATGCATATATATATATATATATATATATATATATATATATATATATATATATATATATATATATACATACACATGTATGTATATATATATTATGCAAATGATTTAAGTTATAGAACGAAGTTCGACAAATTCAATCATATATTCGTAAATGGAGATTAAATATTAATATAAGAATAAAATATTTTTTATTCATTTCGCTATACGATCATTTCGAACAGAAAGACAATAAATTCATTTTAAGAATCTGAGTTGTCAAAGAGTATTCACCAGTAGCACAATAAGAAAGAATTGAAAAAAAAACTAAATAAAGAAAAAAGAGTACTTTAGAATTACGTGGGTATGGTGTTCTTACTAATTTTTGTAATTTGTAATTGTTCTTGTGGTCATGTCTATTTAAAATTAATTTATTGTCTTTCTGTACGAAACTATTGTATAGCAAAATAAATAAAAAATATTTTATTCTATATTAACATCTAATCTCCTCCATTTACGAAAATATTATTGAATTTGTCGAACTTCGTTCTATAATTTACATTATATGCTTAATATACTTATATAACCTTTCATATCTACGCTAATTTACATCAGTAAATTCAAAATAAAATTTGAAGAATCAACGTTAGAAATCTTTTGGAAACTACTCCAATTGAAGGACGAATCCACCTTAAATCATTTTTAATATATATATATATATATATATATATATATATAACACAGAATGGGACAAGAACGCAGAACATCTAGACAGGTGATACAAGAAAGGGACAAAACCACCAGATAGACGATAAAAAGAAAACAAAGACAGGTCATTCGGAGTTTTCTATATTTCTACGTATATATATATACTAACTTATATTATATATATGTATGTATGTATTTATGTATGTGTGTATGTATGTATGTATGTATGTACGACTGGCATCCGCACAGGTTTCAGTCTAGTAAATACACTCATAAGTGGTCGTCTGGGGCTATAGTAGAACATACTTGCTCAAAGTGTTACAAAGAGAAAACCTAACCAGAAACCGTATGGTTGCATGTAGAGTTTCTTCACTCCACATCGATGCCTGTACGTTACGAAAATAATTTCATCACAAAGGGCATATGTAATATATATTTTAACTAATTATTAAGTAACGTTATGAATATATTACAAAATCTGGTAAATTTAATCAAACACACCCTCTCCATTCTCAAGGCTTAAAACTTTGTGGTAGGGCACAAATCGATTACATCGACCCCAGTGTTTAACTGGTACTTATTTTATCGACCCTGAAGGAATGAAAGACAAAGTCGACCTCGAGAGAACGTGAACTCAAAATGTAAAGACGGACGAAACGCCGCTCAGCCTTTTGCCAGGATGTGCTAACGACTCAGCCAGCACGGCGTATTAAATGATAAAACAAGTACGTACATTTAATACCTATATCTGTTCATTCAAACATACATACATACATACATACATACATACATCGTTACAAGCAGGATATCGCAAAGAATAGTCTATAACTTGTTTTTGAAGGTTCTCTTTGCATCTATGCCAACCTAAGCAAGCCTAGATCAGTAGATGGTTCTTTTTCTTCTGAAACAAATAAGAGAAATACCTTTCGTTCGCCAACTGGGCGTCATTCTTGCCAATATTTTCAAAAACTCTTCTCACCATGTGAGATTTTGCTTAAACGATTATAGTCGATACTAATACGAACAACACCACCGCCACCACTACCACCATCAATAGTGATATTTACGGTTATAATACATCTGTGAGTCATCTGAGAAGAAGTAATTATTCTTTTCACGTCACTTGGTCTTTGCATTTAAATCAAGATTTACTACGGTACAACGAA
>NC_142941.1:33275689-33278189 GCF_046866305.1 Octopus bimaculoides | reverse complement strand
TGCTTGAAATAGCAGTCAAACCTTGACTCTAAAACCACATTAAATGTTCATACAGCACCAGGAGAGAATACAAAAAGACAAAATAAACTAGCAAAAAAATTACTGGATAATTCCAGATCCCGGATTTCTGGCTTTGCATAAGAAATGCTTTGCCTCATCAGTGGAATATACTCAGATAGCACATAAATACAAATATATATATACAACAAGACGAATACTTACATATACGAACGTATACATACATATATATATGCACGAGAGAGAGAGAGAGTAAGTAAATCCGAATGGATAATTTAATACATCACTACACTATTAAAATATCACCATGCACGTTTTCAAAAACGTGCATGGTGATATTTTAAATTATCCATCCGGTCTTGTTTACTAAACGTTATATTAATTAAGCCTTTGATATACACACGGACAGCAGAATAACCGAGACCAGCTAACAATTGTTTAACTGTGTATAGTCTGCTGAATTGAACAGTTGAATAACCTGGAATTTTTTTCGAGTAATCTGTTCAGCCAGTGATGCGCATGTGCTTCCTAATTAATTTGACTTGATGCATTTGAGGTCTTTTATAGTATATATATATACATATATATAATGTCTACTTGGCCATAGTAACAACCTGACAAACATACATCTCTATATATTGACTGAGTGATTCGTTTGACAACATTTCAGCAATTCCTCTGAGGTTGCCCAATAAGGCTCACATAAATCTAGAGCTGTCTACCGTACTTCGCGATAAAACCAGAAATGAGCAAACAATATTAGTCACATCGACAGACACTATCTTTCTCTCGCTGCATATTTGATCATATTTCAACTTTTAATGTTACGTGCAAGCATTAGATGTGTTATTACCTACTTAACCACATTTTAACTATCTCCCAATCACAACAATAACAGCATGTTTTCGCCATTGTCGTGCGCATTAAGAGGTTATTAACATCTTACGTTTTCTTGATGTCACTGCGTTTATGGCAAACAAATTCTGGCGAATTTATATCAAAGAAGTATACATTATACATGATGCAGGAAAAACAGATCACACACACACACACACACACACACACACACACACACACGCACACACACACACACACACACATACATTCACGCGCGCGCAAGCACAGATATACACAGATGCATAGATATACACGTGCAAATGCACCCATATACATGTATGCACACACGCATCTGCACCCATATACATGTACAAACGTAGGCTAGAGACATGTATATTAATACAAATATTATACTCCTGCTATATGTACAAGTATGCCTGCACACCCAGGTACACATGCACACACACACATGCACATACTACTACACTCATACTCATGCTTTACTACTGTTGCCACCGGCATCGTTTTCTACGAGTGTATAACTAAACTCCCGAAACGATACCATTCTAACAACCAAGATGAGTACACCAGTCCGAATATATCAGTCTATAATAATGAAAATTCCACATCTCAGAAATACAGACAAAATCAAATATTCATATACCGATCAATGAACAGAATGCACCAATAATTAAATAAATAAATATCAGTTATCATAGGCGCAGGAGTGGCTATGTGGTAAGTAGCTTGCTTACCAACCACATGGTGCCGGGTTCAGTCCCACTGCGTGGCATCTTGGGCAAGTGTCTTCTACTATAGCCTCGGGCCGACCAAAGCCTTGTGAGTGGATTTGGTAGACGGAAACTGAAAGAAGCCCGTCGTATATATGTATATATATATATATATATATATATGTGTGTGTGTGTGTGTGTTTGTGTGTCTGTGTTTGTCCCCCTAGCATTGCTTGACAACCGATGCTGGTGTGTTTATGTCCCCCGTCACTTAGCGGTTCGGCAAAACAGACCGATAGAATAAGTACTAGGCTTACAAAGAATATGTCCCGGGGTCGATTTGGTCGACTAAAGGCGGTGCTCCAGCATGGCCGCAGTCAAATAACTGAAACAAGTAAAAGAGTTATGTGGATTTAGAAATGCGTGTGCAAGAAAATTAATATACAACACAGTATAGCATAATATAGACCACGTGAATATACTAATGTGTAGCATATACACCATGAGAATGAAATGATTCTATGGAAACTATGCATCGGGAAGTCAAGCTCAAGAGGCCGAAGTTTATATGTGTTTTCAAGTTGTCAGTGCTGAGAGTAATTATCCCTCTTGAACGTTAGTCCATCGTAGGTTGAATCTCACTTGTCACCAGTACCTACTTTCAATTACGTGTACTGGAAAAGTATGAAATAAAGTGCCATGCTCAAGGACGCAACGCATCACTCGGTCACTCGAGCTCACGACCTAAAGACCGCAAGCCAACATCCAAGAGAATCTTCAGGCCCAAATTTCTAGCTTCATCTATACTGCTTTTTACTTGCTTGCTACGATTCTAACAACCAAGATGAGTACACCAGTCCGAATATATCAGTCTATAATAATGAAAATTCCACATCTCAGAAATACAGACAAAA
>NC_142941.1:33263189-33268189 GCF_046866305.1 Octopus bimaculoides | reverse complement strand
TTGCATTCCATATTTATGCGCTACATACTTACACAGTAACAGAAAAATAGTATAGATGAAATGTAGAAAAAATTGTGTATGCCTGTCCTGTGTATATGGACGGACGGACGGATGGATGGATAGATGAATGGATGGACGGACGGACGGACGAACGGATGAATGGATGAATGGATGGATGGATGGTTGCATGCATGAATGCATGCACGCATAGTTTTCACATACCAATCCCTCGGCAGAGCTTAGAACGTGGTTGGCATTATAGAGGCTAGTAGGCAAAACTACACTGAAGTTGGCTGCGCATGAGGAGGTGTGAGCCCTGAAAGGGGAAGTACCACCAGAATTGGTGCGAACTGAACACTAGATGGGCGTGATCGACCCCGGCTGAGTCATCTGAGTGAGGGTGTCTAATGTTGAAGGATCCGAAGCACACAATGTCACCGGAAAACATCACTGAGAATTGTTCAAATACATCACAGAATGTTGTATGGAAAATAATATAGATAGACAGACAGATATATATATGTGTGTGTGTGTGCGCGCGCGCGTGTGTGTGTATACATATATAGATATACTTACTTGGAAATGGATGCGTGGCGTTCAGTCATATAATAAAATAAATAAAATATATATATAGGCATATATACATACATATATGTACACACTAACATATATATATATATATTTATGCATATATGGGTACAGAACGTCACAAAACGTAAACAACATGAAATACGAAATAAGAAAACATGGAATACGAACTTTTTTGCGAGCAACGAAAGAAACAAATGGAAAAACAAGACAAGTAACATGATGAGCGACCATTCATCAGTTCTCGGCTGTTTATCTACTCCACATTTCGAGCAATTACGACAATATGTGCATTCGAGAAAACAGTTGCTCCCGCAAACCAAAGAACTACAAAACCTAAATCCTTTTTTTTACTTTGAGCCTTCCTTCATTTCTCGACGAACTGGAAAATACTAATATCCTTGATTGAAGTTTTTCGTCTCTATATTTACTTGGTTCTTGCTCTCTTAGCTTAGTTTATGGAATGCTTACTCAATATTGTGATCCACATACTTGGCTATTCTAGAAGCAGTTGTAAGAGACTCTATCTTTTTTTCAAAACTACTCTGCACTATGTTTACATATTCTATTTGCTATTTATATATATGTATATATATGAAATTTAATGACAAAGGAACAGGAAGTTATGCAATAGACTTCATTAGCTTACAATTGTTTCTGCTATAAGACGCAATATACTCAGAGCTGAGTGCTTCTGTATCACGTTATAGCTTCCTCGGAGCTTCAAAAATTAAATGCAAGTTGATTTGTGAAAGCATTTACATTACTTGGAAAGGATCAACGTCTAAAAAAAAAATATTTACGCATAATTTTTGAATCTCAGAGTAAGCTAATAAGGTGAGGCACAAAGACTTAATTCTGTGTGCACCGCATTATATAGCAGAAACAGCTGTAAGTTAATGAAATTCATAGCCTAATTTCCTGTTTCTTTGTCATTTTATTTAATTTCATACTACGCTCTGTACCCGACTAACTTTTTAATCTCATGGAATAAGTATCTGACTTTCAAAACAAGTACTAGAGTCAATTTGTTCAACTAAATCCTTCAAGACGGTGTCCCAGCATACCTGCAGTTCTTTGACTGAAACAGGTAATAGGTAAAAAAAAAAAAAGGTAACTTTTGAATTTATAAATTAAATATCATAGATACATAGATAGATGGATAGATAGATTAATAGATAAACAGTAAAAAATGATTCTTTATTTACAAAGTCACGATTTTAATCAAAGATTTCTAAAAGAATATTTTTTAAAAAAACGCCTCTACCTCTTCATTCCATTCCATCCATTTAGGCAAAAATACACACTAATTATGTTTGTAAGTGTTGGTGCTATATTAATATTTTACCGTTGTCGTTGTTACTATCACAACGTAATTTTGTTAAATTTCTTAAGGGATTGTTTGTTTGATTGTTTTTTTTTTAATATGCGTGGTTCTCAAATATTTTATGTTTTTTATTTTATTTGTATTTTTATTTATTTGTATCCTAACGTTCATTTTAGTTTATTTTTGTTTTGTCCTTTTTTCTTGTTTCCAATTTTTTTAATGTTTAATTACAAATTAGTTTTCTGACTTTCTGTGTGGCTTAATTATTTTACATTACAGATTCTATTTCTTGATTTTGTTTTCCTCCATTGTTTATTTATTGCATTGTTGGTAATTTTTTTGTTGTTTTTTGTTTATTATTATTATTATTATTATTATTATTATTATTATTATTATTATTATTATTATTATTATTATTATTATAATTATTATTATTATAATTATCATCATCACCATCATCATCATCATCATCATTATTATTATCATTATTATTATTATTATTATTATTATTATTATTATTATTATTATTATTATTATTATTATTATTATTATTATTATTATTATTCCTTTGTAACACAGTTTCGGTAAAAATGCACCGGAGTCTTTAGTCATCTGTCAAGTCACGACAAGGACTTTAGACAGATAATACTTTCATTAGTGGAGGTGCAATGGCCCAGTGGGGGCCATTGGACAGTGGACTCGCGGTCATAGGATCGCGGTTTCGATTCCCAGACAGGGCGTTGTGAGTGTTTATTGAGCGAAAACACCTAAAGCTCCACGAGGCTCCGGCAGGAGATAGTGGCGAACCTTGCTGTATTCTTTCACCACAACTTTCTCTCACTCTTACTTCCTGTTTCTGTTATGCCTGTATTTCAAAGGGTCAGCCTTGTCACACTGTGTCACGCTGAATATCCCCGAGAACTACGTTAAGGGTACACGTGTCTGTGGAGTGCTCAGCCACTTGCACGTTAATTTCACGAGCAGGCTGTTCCGTTGATCGGATCAACTGGAACCCTCGACGTCGTAAGCGACGAAGTGCCAGCAACAAAGCAACTTTCCTTAAGATGTGTGCTGTGCCCAATAAGGCTGTTTTTTGCAAGACATCAATCTTGCATGGGATTTCCAGTTGCCTTAAGAAGTCTCGAAGTTTCAATGCGATTGAACCCAACACTCCGATCACCACTGGTATCACTTTCATATTACCCTCTCGTATTCCATACGGTCTTGCCATTTCCACTTTCAACTCAGAGTACTTGGTGATCTTTTCAACTTCTTTACTCACAACACTCGTGTCATTTGGTATGGCTACATCAATGATCTGACAGTATTTGTCTCTCTTACTCAACATGACAATATCCGGCCGACAGTGTTCGTTTATACGATCCATCTGAAAATCAGAGTCCCAGAATATCGTTACTTTTCTATCCTCCTGCATAACTTTACTTGGTACATGCTCATACCAGTTTTCTGTTACTTCATATTGGTATTTATGGCATAAGAGACAATGGAGATACACACACATTTTATCGTGGTGGTGCTTGTATACTTTTTGTGCAAGGCTCTCACATCCATTTACCAAGTGGATCACATTTTCCACAGCCTTTCCACAGAGTCTGCATTTCTGGGTGTCAGAAGTTTTATAGATGTTATACTTCACTGATTTGGTAGCGAGAACCTGGTCTTGTGCAGCAAATCACCAGTATATGGTACACTTCAAATCACCTCACTCAAGCCATGCCCACGATGCTGTATTATCCTTAACGTCCTGTGCATTCCTTTCAAACTGTCCATGCATTCTCTTTTCAAGGTCTTCTTTTCTCTTCTCCTCAGCTCTTTAGTTAAACTCCTCCTTGCCCATCATTTCATCTGCATTTACACCCATATCTTTCGCGGCATGTTGCAGCAGGTCTTCATCACTATTTGTCAAATACTCAGCAAGCGTTCTCCTTTCACTCCTTATACAATGGTCTATACTAATTAGTCCTCTGCCACCATTCTTTCTTTTCATATACAGTCTGTTTACGTTTGCTTTAGGGTGTAGTGATCCATGCAGCGTCATCAACTTTCTCGTCCTTCTGTTCAGTGTTGATATTTCATCCTTAGTCCATTTGAGGATGGACACACTATATCTGACCACCGCAACTGCCCAGATATGAATTGCGGTAATCAAATTTTTGGCATTCAGGGTAGATTTCAACACCATCTTCAGCCTCTTTTGATACATCTCACTAACCTTGACTTTCATTTCTCTGTATAGAAAGTCATCCAGCTCCAAAATCCCTAAATATCTATACCCACTACCGGTGGGTTCACCCATGGTCTCTCCTGATGGTAACTACAATCCTCTGCAGGCTGCTTTCTTCCCTCTTTTCATATTAAGTACTGAGCATTTGCTAATCCCAAATTCTATACCGATGTCCCTACCACACTTCTGGACTATTTTGGTCAAGGAATCTATCAGTTTTTTCTGATTTCCCCAACAATTTCAGATCATCCATAAACAGAAGATGGCTCAGTGATGGGCCTTTCTTCCCACATCGGTAACACATCTTAACTTTTCTAAGTGTCATGGGTATTGGTACAATTACAAATAGTAACGGAGAAGACGTGTCACCTTGGAAGATGCCCATTTTATTATTATTATTATTATTATTATTATTATTATTATTATTATTATTATTATTATTATTATTATTATTATTATTATTATTATTATTATTATTATTATTGAGTGAGAGAGCAGTGCATACCATCAAAGTGACACTGGGGTAAAATATACGAAGCTCAGTATACCCATCATGACTACCCATCTGATAAGGGTACACCAGGCACATGCATCACAACCATATGTGCGTGACATAGTGGTCTCATATCAAGATAAACAGCGCATGACCTTGCAGGTGGGGCCCGGTTAGAATTTTATTCAGGTCGAGTAGCCCATACCCCTTGAAAGGTCCTTGAATAAAAGTTGTTTGAGGATGTCGAACGAAATACCCATGTTTCCAAAGGTGAATTATCCAAACCCCAAAGAGTTCCTCTCAACACATGTCTATGATGCTACCCCACTACTTCTGTTCGTAATCAG
>NC_142941.1:33228189-33258189 GCF_046866305.1 Octopus bimaculoides | reverse complement strand
CGCCAATGTACACACACACACACACACACACACACACACACACACACACACACACACAAGCTCACACACGCACACAAGTACGCCATTGTACACACACACAGACTCGCGCGCACAGGCACACATACATAAGCAGAGCCATTACCCAAGGGAGTAGGCCATCATCTAAATCCCTAATTGCCCGAAGGGATTAAAATAATGGAACTGAGGGCAGAGTGAAAAAGAGAGAAAGAGAGAGAGAGAGAGAGAGATTCAGAATCCCAGTTGTGGATTATAGTTTGTATTGGATGAGAGTAGGGATGAAATGATGATGATGATGATGATGATGATGATGATGATGATGATGATGATGATGATGATGATGACGATGACGTTGTTGATGAGGAATGAGGATGATGATGATGATGATGATGATGATGATGATGTGGAGAAGGAGGAGAAGTAGGAGGAGGAAAAAGAAAAGGAAGAGGAGATGGTAATCTAGTTTCTGAAACACATAAATTAACGGCAAGGTCACCTTTGGAATGATTTTGATCATAGGCTTGCTCGAACAGGGCTGACCGCGTGTTAAACAACAACAACAACAACAATACGAATACAACCATTAGCTACAACAACAACAACAATTTCAACAATATAAATTCACTGGTAGCAAAACCCTTTTTTAAATTTATTTTCCTTGAGCCCAAGAACTCGTAAGGTCAGTTTTCGTGGTGTAATAGGGGATCGAGATGGCAACATTAGTCCTGAACGGGACACCGGTCTGTTGTAGGGGTTCAATATCAGCACTTCTGAGGGAAGGAGGACAAGTCAATTCCATAGATCCCAGTGCTCGTCTGATGTTTCATTTTTATCGACCTCGAAGGGACGAAAACTCAGAATGTTAAAGGAGCCGCTTGGAAAAGTAATACTGGAAAAGCACTTTGTCCGCCCATACTGCCAGCTCGCTGCATTCGACAACACCACTTTTTGCTAAGTAACACTTTAAAACATAACTCTAGGAACAACAACAGCTACTACTACTACTACTACTACTACTACTACTACTACTACTACTATTACTACTACCACCACCACCACCACCACCGCCACTACTACTACTACTACTACTACTACTACCACCACCACCACCACCACCACCGCCACCACTACTACTACTACTACTACTAATAATAATAATAATAATAATAATAATAATAATAATAATAATAATGTCTTAATTTGTTATCACAAAACATTTCAAAACAAAACAGTAAAAAGAAATGAAACAAACAAGCAAAAAGGAAGAAAACGAAATCGTTGAAATGTGAATTAGAATTTAAAAAAAGGGGAAAATCCTGCAAATGAATGAGAGCCATATGTATGCATATATATATATATATATATATATATATATATATATATATATATATATATAATATATATATGCGTGTGTGTATGTGTATTTATATATGTGTGTGCGTGTGTGCATGTATATAGATATGTATATATATATATATATATATATATATATATATATATATATATATATATATATATATATATATATATATATGTATGTATGCACACATACATACGTATATACATGCAAACATATATATAATTTGTGCATGTATGCATCTATACATTTAATATATATATATATATATATATAAAAAAACTTCAAGCGAGATTTATACTTGTATGTGTTGTGTGTGTGTGTGTGTGTGTGTGTGTGTGTGTGTGTGTGTGTGTGTGTGTGTGTGTGTGTGTGTGTGTGTGTGTGTGTGTGTGTGTGTGCGCGCGCGCATAATGCAAAACATGAAAAACAGAAACAACTAAAACAAAGAGCCTCCCGTACAAAAAAAGAAAACAACAGCAGCAGCAACAACAGCAGCAACAACAGCAACAGCAGCAGCAATAGCAGCAACAACAGCAGCAACAACAGCAGCAACAACAGCAACAGCAGCAGCAGCAGCAACAACAGCAGCAGCAACAACAGGTTTTGCTGCTGAGACTAAACAAACTCAGTCGATGTGAATAGAAAATGTTGACAGATTTCATTGGAACATTTCAGGAAACTCTTGAAGTAAGAATTAACGAAAATAGCGACATAACAACGCTTGGAAGCTGTTGTATTAGTGGTGGTGGTGGTGGGGAGATGGTAGGGGGACGGGTGATGATGATAGTGGTGGTGGTGGTGGTGGGAACGGTGGTGTGTGTTGTTATTGGGGGCGTTGTTGTTGTTGGTGGTGGTGATGGTAATGGTGGTGATAGTTACGGTAGCTACGATGGAAGCAGAGTTGGTGCTAGCTGTGGTGTGGGTGGTAGTGGTGGTGGTGGCGGCGGTGTTAGTGATGGTAGTAGTAGCTACAGTGGAGGGGAGTAATGGTAGTGATGGTGGGGGTGATATGTGGTGGGGTGGGGTGGGGTGGCGATGGTGGCGGTGGCGGTGGCCTTGGCGGCGGCGGCGGTGGTGTTGCTGATGACGGGGATAATGAAGCTCCGACAGCATTAATCCATAACCACGAACGGGCCACTGACACGCTGTCTGAAAAAAAAACATATATAGAGGAGGGTGGTCACGGCAAGAGAAGCTTTGGTTGTATGTTTGGTAAATCAGGGATGACTTGGTGTTAAACGATAATGACAATAACTACGACTCAGGCATGGCGATGTGGCTAAGAAGTTCGCTTTGCAACCATGTTGCCTCGGATTCAATCCCATTCCGCGACACCTACAATGCAAAACTACTGTCACGCTATAGAACCTGACCGACCAGCATCTGGTAAGTGAAAATGGTAGCTGGAAACTGCGCAATAGTCGGCGATATTTATATATTTGATATTTAACCAAATGGATCGACCCCATTGGGTTTTTTTTTCCCCAAAGCCTGGTAATTATTCTATCGGTTACTTTTGCCGAACCGCTACTTAACGGGGACATAAGAAAAACCAACACCAATTGTCAAGCGGTAGTCAGGGATGCAAACACACACACACATATTTATACGCACATATACATACATACACATACACACACACATATAATGTATATATATAATAATACAAATAATATGTGAGTATATGCATATATACGTACATGTATGTACATACCTACATCTACATGTATATATAGATGCATATCTGGGTACAAGACGTCACAAAAAAAAACGTGGACAAAATGAAAAACAGAACATAAACAGAGCACAGAAAACAAACAGGCCACATAAAGAACATTTCCTTCATGAGCTGCCCCAATTCTAAACTAAGCATTTCGAAGAATTAGGGCAGGACGCATTGTTAGAATAGCTCTTCTCACGAAAACAAATTAAATGAAATTTGTGATGCGGAGGAATTATATATATATATATATATATATATATATATATATATATATATATATATATATATATATATATATATATATATATATATATATAAAGTTGTGTGTTTTGTGCTTGCACCCACCATCACCACCATCGCTTAGAAACCGGTGTTGGTTTGTTTACATTCCAGTAACTTAGCAGTTCGGTAAAAGAGAGTGGTAGAATCTGTACCAGACATTAAAAATTGAATTGATTTATTCGACTGAAAAATCCTCCAACGCGTTGCCCCACCATGGCTATAGTCTAAAGGCTGAAACAAGAAAAAGATAAAAGACAAAAGAACACTAATAACAACACCAGCGAGACATGGTGCCTATGTGGTTTATTAGCCAGCTAGAAATAGCTCCTAAATCCATCTCAGTTATATTTCTACTGTTTTAATAATGGAATAACACCACCGCTACGGCCAATCACCACCGCCACCAGCATATCATCCTCCACTACCATCACATACCCATGAACGATACCACCGCCATCACACCACTACCAACATCACACCGTTGCTGTCAACACTAGAAACATAACCACCGCCACTGCACCACCATCACCACTATATTAAATGGCTAATGGATCGGCCTAAAAGTCTCTCTCTTCCTCTTTCTCCACAGATCTCTCTCTCTCACTCTCTTCGTTTCACTCACTTTGTCTCTCTCTCTCTCTCTCCCCATATGTGTGTGTGTATACGTACATACATATTTATGTGGATATATTTATGAATATGTATATATGTATATATATGTATATATATATATATATATATATATATATATATATATATATATATATATATGTATGTATGTATGTATATACATATGTATATACGTATATATGTGTGCGTGTATTTTTTATGCAAATATGTATGTACGTATATCTGTCTGTCTGCCTATATATATGTATGTACGTAAATATGTATGTATGCATGCATCTATTTATGTATGTATGCAAGCATGTATGTATGCAGAAATCTATATATGACGGGCTCCCTAACAATTTCTACTCAGATGTCACAAATTTCTAGTCAATCCACTCTATTCTATTTTAGACAGAAAACAGAGATCCCAAGGTGAGTGTCGTGCGCAGGGATCGAATCTCCCACCCCATAAACACATGGCTGTTAAGTGAACTTATTAGCCACGTTTGGTCCTCTAAATATTACTAGTGCTTCTACTTGGAGCCAGCTGTTGGTAATTTCGGCTTTCATGATATATCGTCCGTTATTTCCAGACATTAATTTGTTTTGCCAGCTTATATTTATTGGTTTGGTCATCGAATATTTAGCACTTTTGATTACCAGACTGACCATTAGGTGGCACTACTAACCGACAGCATTGAATATTTATTAACTTGACCAATCAAAGTTTATTACCTTTAACCATTAGATATTTATTGTAGCAGTGGTCAGACGTGGATTGCTTTCATCTACTCCAACGACTACTGCAGACAGCAAAACTATCAACGCTGCTACCAACAATATCGTCGCCACATGCAGCCAATACCCTCATTACTACAACCAAAACTACTACTGCTGCAACTTGCACCAGCCCCTACAACCATCGTCGCCACCATCACCACTTGCAGCCAAAGCTTCCACTAATGCAACCAGTGCCACTACAACGACCACACCCGACCAATACATTTACTACCACAACGACCACCAGTACTACTGTAACCAACACTACCAGTGGTGCAACCATCACTACCATCTACAACTGCACCACTACCACCTGCAGCCAACGCCACCACTGTTACAACTAACACCACCACTTGCGACCACACCCCCACAACCTGCAATCAATGCTACACCTTTAAACACTACCTCCATCACCACTACTACTACCACCACCACCACTACCACCTCTACCACCGCCACCACCACTGTCAAGCAAAATTACCACCAATGCAACCAACACCACAAACGCTGCAATATAATCCACCACTATTGGAACCAACACCACTACTACTTCCACTACTACTACTACTACCAATATCATCACTACTACTTTCGCCACCACCATCACCATCATCATCATTAGTAAAACTACTACCATTGCAACGAATACCATTATTGTTGAAGCCAATAACATCCCCAATACATTCACCTCCACTACCACCAACATTCACACACTAACACCACTACTACTGCCACCAATACCAGCGCTACTACCATCTGAGTGAACACTACCACTACTACTGCCACCAAAACCACCAGCACCAATATCAACATTACCAATGCTACCACCATCACCATCAACACCAGTCCAAATAATGTTAGCAGCAGCAATAAACACCCACACCACCTCCACCACCACCACTACTATCACAATAATAACACTGGCACTCCGTCGGTTACGACGACAGGGGCTCAAGTTGATCCTACCAACGTAACAGGTACTCGGGAAATTAAAGTACAAGTAGCTGAGTACTCCACAGACATGTAGCTCTCAGGGAGGTTCAGCATGATACAAGAATATGACAAATCTGGCCCCTTTGAATTACAGGTACTACTCATTTTTGCCAGCTGAGCGGAGTGGAGCAACCTGAAATAAAGTATCTTGCTCAAAGACACAACATACCGCCGAGAATCGAACTCACAACCTTACGGCGTAATATGTACCGTTATGAACGTACATACATTAGATTTACAAAATGTACCGTTATGAACGTATCTACATTAGATTTACAAAATACCTCATATTTACATTTAAAGAATTAGATTACAGTTGATCATAATCACAGCGTTGCGAATATTTGGAATGTCACTTTAAAATCAACGATGCTAATGATATTATATTTGCATGGAAAAACCAGCGAAACATTACTGTCAATCTGTATGACTTCAAACCACTCAGTCTCGATGAAACATCAGCAAATACATAACGTCTTTCTCTTTTGGTAAGACCTTTGTTTTTCATACTGCAGTATACCGATATTTGGAAGCATTAAACGGAAGTGGTTTTACTGGGGCAGTACATTACATAAAAGAAGATATTGACGTGCAGGGGAATGCTATGGGTTAATTCAAACTTTATTTTATTTAAACGCTCTCATATTGCACGGAGAATTTGATATCGTTACCTGAGCTCATACATTACAAATATTATAAGATCCCAAATAAAAACTTATTCATGCATATATACATGTATATTTGTGTGCATGTGTATGTGTGTGTGTGTATGCATATATGTGTATCTATGTGTAAAGGAACACAGAATTGGGCAAACAAGAACAGTAAGTGTACTGTTGTACAGCTGCATTCGATTTATTTAAGATAAAAACGTCATTAAACGCTAATCCCAGCTTCATTTTGCCAATCTTTATATATACGAATACGAATTCTTATATTATCTCCATCTACACAGACTCACACTCACACACACACACATACATACATACACGCACACACACATACACACACACACATGCTTTTACATACATACATACATACATACATACATACATACATATATACGTACATACATACATACATACATACATACATACATACATACATACATACATGTAAAACCAAGAGGTTGGAAAAAGTTTTCGGTATTATTTATTCATCATTATACATGTTTCATTTACTAATAAGAATTACAAATTTGTACATGTAGGAAAAACATGTAAGATATCTCCTGTCAGAAATTCTTCAGACAGAATCAAGTAATATATAAATGTGTGTGTGCGTGCGCGCATGCGTATGTGTGCATTCAATGTTTACCATACATATTCATGGAGGATGAGTATGTTTTCAAGAAACAACTTGAGAGCCTACAGTCCATTTGAACCTATATCACGGCAGGAAACTCAAAAGAGGTCAGCGGTGTTGAACTTCCTCTTTCACCAAAAGACAATCGCATAGGGATGGCCATTCAAACGACGACTACACTGGTGGTGCCCCAGTATGGCAAGGGCCTTTGAACTGACACGTATAAAAGAATATACTTTTTACTCACTCGGTCGTCAAGCGATGGTGGGGCGACAAACACAGACACAAATACATTTCTGGAACCACTGTTGACACTGGCTTACAGTTATTGTCTGATCCCCATATACTGCATTAATATTCTTCGCACTTTCCGTTGCGTTGTTGCCTTTATTGAACTCATAAAGCAAAGTATGCCGAATATGTTCCTTTGTCACTTCTATTATAGCGTTGAAAAAATAACTGTTAAAATCGAACTGCACTCTTCAAAACTTGCACTAAGAATAAGTAGAGTAAAATCACTACCTGCTTTTATAGCAAGTTGATGCAGGTAGTTTATCCCGTCCCCCTCCAACTTTTAGTACATGTGATTGAAAAAAATCGCATTATTTATGAGATGACCCAATACACACACACACACACACACACACACACACACACACACACACACACACACACACACATACATATATATATATATATATATATATATATAAGAAGAACTACTTGTAAATTTTAAAAACCAACCACAAAATTGTATCTACGGTTTAAATTGGATTTGGTACTTGCATATATATATATATATATATATATATATATATATATATATATATATATATATATATATATATATATATATATACATATATACATATATACACACATACACACGTACATATACATACATACATGCATACAAACATACATACATACATACATACATACATACATACATACATACATACATACATACATACAGATTCTTCAGACATTTCTTACAATATACAAATTATTTTGGTTACGATAAACGCTCTTCAGAGAAAAATTCATCTCTGAAGAACCCTCTACATAGCCGAAGCAATTTACAAGTTTTAAGACAAGATTAAATATACGTTGTATGTTATGCATTTAACACCGAATTATTTATTCAATTGCTGATTTCCTGGTCAAAGTATTCCGTTCCCTGAGGTATATGTGTTTATATATATATATATATATATATATATATATATATATATATATATATATATATATATATATATATATGTATGTATGTATGTATATATATATATATATATATATATATATATATATATATATATATATATTATATATATATATGTACGAGTATGTGTGTGTGTGTGTGTGTGTGTGCATATATATACGTATATATGAGTGTGTGTTGTGTTCGTATCTATGCGTGCGCCTGTGTGTGTGTGTTATGTATGTGTGTGGGGGGGGGGGCATATATAGATAGACAGGTAGATAGATTGATAGATAGATAAATTCAAACACACACGCACATATATAGATATATATATATATACATACATATA
The DNA here is from genome assembly GCF_046866305.1 of Octopus bimaculoides. Lineage (NCBI taxonomy): Eukaryota > Metazoa > Mollusca > Cephalopoda > Octopoda > Octopodidae > Octopus > Octopus bimaculoides. Next base: position 33,249,563 of record NC_142941.1, on the reverse strand, counting down.
CATATAAGTATATAGATATACAGACATACATACACACACACATACACACGTACTCGTGTATGTATGTATGTATGTATGTATGTATATACTGTTATTTGTCCGGTGTTTGTATTTTGTGTACTACAACTACTACAGTTGTATATAAAGTTTGAAAATAACTGCCACTGGAACAATAAGAAGTATGGAAACATTGGAGATTCGTTCATAAATTATTGATGAGAGTTTTACGTAAAATTCTCCCAAGTCTCTCTCGCCAAAGCTGCCAGTGACAGCTTTGGACTGCTGCCAACAGATGGAGCTGGAGTCTGGTTAGAGATATGTGATGTAGAGGAATAGGAGGAGAAATAAGAACAGACGAGGGAAGAGAATTTCGGTAAGAGAGAAAGAGTGCAGCAGGTATGTATAAACAGGGGAGGGGGAAAGAACAAAGGGAGAGAGAGAGAGAGAGAGAGAGAGAGAGAGAGAGAGAGAGAAGGTGAAGCGGGGAAGAGAATTAGTGTGATAAAAGAAAAAAAAAGTGTAATATGTGCGATAGAGTTCTAAAGATTTCCAAAACGTGAAGTATCTAGAGTATCTTGAGAGAATCATTGAGGAATGAAGTGAGAATAGATATATAGACAGACAGATGGAGAGATAGTCAGTCAGAAAGACAGACGGACAGACTGACAGACAGACAGATAGATAGCATAATTGATAGATAGATAATTTTGTTTGTGTATGCATGTGTATGATCATGCTTGTATGTATATACGCACGCACACACACAAACACACACATACGCACACATATAAATTATCGGCATACATGCATACATATATACATGCATACACACACACGCACACACACACACACGCAAACCGATATATATATATACAAATATATAATAAAATGGAGTAGTTTTTGTGACGCATTGTGTGGTATTGCATTAAAGCGACTTATTGAGTAAGGCAGGAGCAATGTAAAAAGATATCGAGAAGATGGGTTGTGACCCCTTCTTCGGGTCATGTGGGCAAACGAAGAACAGAAAAAGGTCGTTGCTCAGAGGTGTGGGGGTAAGGGGGTAACAAGCGCAGACTGGTGTTGCTATAGTAACCAATCTACCTCATGTACCTCTTTTCTGTTATTTTATGACTGGTCTCAGTTCGTTGGCAAGGAGGGTCTCCATGAGTCAGATATTGCCGCTATTGCGTTGAGTGGCCTTGATTGATACATTAAAATCCTAGGTCAGGCATTTTTGTAGGTGTTTTTACTTTTCATTGAAATGTCCCCGCACATACGTTGATTCGAACGTGCAGTCTCTTGATAGATGCCTGACACTGACTGGAGACTACTTCGTATACCACTAAGGCCCTCAAGCACATTTTGAAGTCGTTGATGGAATAACCATTTAGTGTGCGCTCATCTGTGGTATTATTTCTAAACAGAAATGTCCTCAAGGAGGACCGGTGTGCACCATCTGTATAGTAGCAACGGTTTTTGTCATCGAGGTAGGCTACTTTAAGTTATTACATGTCATACATCCAAATATAGGCCCTCTTATGCGCTTTACTCATTTTAATTTTGCTTAATTGCATTCGTTTGCTTATTGATGGTGGTAAGCTGTTTTGCATTAGCTTCTTAAAGAACAGTTTGGTATTGGAAGCTTTGTCAGTTGTCGCTTATGAGTGCAATTTCGTTTTGCATACATGCGACTTCGGCTCTGGCGAGCAGGGCTGACTCGCAGTGCACAAACAGGTTCTTGCTGGCAGCTTTCCTGTAAAAGTTAGTGTTAATGGAATCGTCCTCATAAATCCTGAGTAGGAAATGAAGTAGGGAGTTGTTCCGGACTCTTCCAGTTGTACTATTTTAAATTTTATATGCTTGTCAACGTTGCTGGATCACCGGTGTAAGTCGATTGCCTCCTTTCGGGAGGAGGTGAGCATCAGGATATTGTCAAGAGTGGCAGGTACTAAGCGCCGCGTAATACTGTATGAAAATGAACATGATGGTTAGCAGGCCTTAGAGGCTAGATACCATCGGCTGATCTGAGATTTGCTTATATAGTACGCCGACGTACTGGAAGTAGCTGTTACAGACGTTGATGTTCAATAGTTCTCGGATATCCGAGGTTGTAAGACTGAAACGATGGAGGTCGGTGATAGAAGAAGAAGAAGAAGAAGAAGAAGAAGAAGAAGAAGAAGAAGAAGAAGAAGAAGAAGAAGAAGAAGAAGAAGAAGAAGAAGAAGAAGAAGAAGAAGAAGAAGAAGAAGAAGAAGAAGAGACTCAATTTTATCTGTACTCTATATATGTAGATAGATAGATAGATAGATAGATAGATAGATAGATAGATAGACAGACAGCAGACAGAAAGAGAGACAGACAGGTAGGCAGACAGATAGACAAACAGACAGACAGGTAGACAGACAGGCAGGCAGACAGACAGACAGACAGACAGACAGACAGACAGACAGACAGACCGGCAGACAGATAGATAGACAGATAGATAGATAGATAGATAGATAGATAGATAGATAGATGGAGACTCAAACACATTTGTATATATAATATTTTATACATGTTTACAAAGAAACGTGTGACCGCCAGGTAATTTCTGTGTACTTTTGAGCATATGTCATTTTTCACACATATTTTCACATGTGCGTATATATTTCTACATCCATTTATGCATGTATGCGCGTGTGTGTGTATACATACATGCATACATACATACATACATACATACATACATACATACATTCTAGGGAAGTACTTAGCAATAGTTGTGGCAATTTATTGGTTAAAAAGGTGGTTCTAACAAATGATTTTTCTTTTTCTCTTCCAAGTTTTTGAACTGCTGTTTGTTGGGACCCATATGTTCTGTTCCACTAACTTTTAAGGTGTTTTCTGCGCTTGCATCTGTTGTCGCAAGATTTGTTATTTGAAGTTTACGATAGTTTTTCTGATATGGTTCTAGGAAAGCTTCTAATCATAGAAGACTGGTGAGTGGTATTTCCAGTTCTGTATGCATTTGATGTTACCCTCGTTTCTGTTTTTCGTTTCTTTTTGTAAGGTTATTTGATGGTATTTGTTAAGTTTCAGAATGACATCTAAAAATTTCATTGATTTAATGCAAGAATATACTGTGATGGTCCGGCGCCATTTTTCAACATGGAGTTTAGGACCTCTCTGAATCTATCAGTGACTCTACAGTTCCTGTCTTTCAGGAGTCCTCCATCACACTTACATGTATGCACATATATGATGCACATCAAACTGTGCTTATATATATATATATATATATATATATATATATATATATATATATATATATATATATATATCAGGTTGTCCCATAAGTTCTGTCTGACTTTACCTTTTTTAAAATTGAATGAAATTTTATAGTATTTTAGAATGTCTAATGGAATTTAAAAAATTTTTTTATGCATTTGTGTACATTTAAACTAATTAAATATTATTTTACAGAATAATAGAGTTAGAATTTTTTTGATTAGAACCCTTTCTAGCATGGAAGTATTCAAAGACCATTTGAGGCACATGGTGCTTTATGAATACAAAAAAGGAAACTCTGCAGCCGAAGCGACTCAAAACATACACTCAGTTTATGGGAAAGAATGCTTGAATGAAAGAACTTGCAGAAGATGGTTTACAAAATTTAGAAGTGGAGATTTCAGCCTTCAAGATGATGATCGAACAGGACGTCCAGTTGAGTTTGATACCTTGAGGCATTACGTGAAGAGAATCCTGCATTATCAGTTGAAGAATTGGCAATAAAGCTTAGTTCAAACCATACAATTGTTCATTGTCATCTTCAACAACTTAAACGTCGTAAACAGTGGTTTGGTAAACTGTGGCTTGGTTAAATGCCGTAAACAGTGGCATGGTAAAAGGGAAAAAGCTCAACCACAACCGTGAAGGGAACTTCATGGGAAAAAGTTTCTTCTCTTTATCTGGTGGGATAGAATTGTTACCACCTAATGCAACAATCAATGCTCAAGTCTACTGTCAGCAATTAGAGCGTCTGAACCAAGCTTTGATGAAAAAAAGACCCGCTATAGTGAATCGAAAAGGAGTGATGTTTCATCAGGACAGTGCGCGATCCCACACTGCAAAGATCACATCACTGAAGATCGAAGAACTTGGTTGGGAAAAAATTCCTCATCCACCTTATTCTCCCGACCTTGTTCCTTCAGACTACCATTTGTTTCGTAGTTTACAGAATCATTTGAGGGACATAACTTTCGCAAGCCAGGAGGAGGTCGAAACTGACATTTCAGAGTTCTTCGCTTTGAAACCAAAAGAGGTTTACATTGATAGATTAAAAAGCTTGTAACTAGATGGAAGTCATAGATAATCAGGGAAAGTACATTGATGATTAAATTTCAATTAAATATAAAATTTGATCACTTGTTTTTTTAATTCAAAATTCGGACAGAACTTATCGGATGACCTGATATATATATTAAACATACACACATATATACACATATTTGTATCTATTTATTTATGCATATATGCACTTATATATATGTGTGCACGTGTGTATGTATATATGTATATGCATGTATGTCTGTGTGTATATATATTTGGCGTGGGTGTGTGAGTGTACATATCCATCTATCTATATCTATATATACACTCACACAGTAGGTTGTATAGTAGATATATTAACATTCTTTTCTACTTTAGGCACAAAGCCCAAACTTTTGAGGGAGGAACCAGTCGATTAGATCGACCCCAGTACGCAACTGGTACTTAATTTATCGACCCCGAAAGGATGAAAGGCAAAGTCGACCTCAGCGGAATTTGAACTGAGAACGTAAAGACAGGCAAAATACCTATTTCTTTACTACCCACAAGAGGCTATACACAGAGGGGACAAACAAAGACAGACAAACAGATTAAGTCGATTAGATCGACCCCAGTGCGTAACTGGTACTTATTTAATCGACCCCGAAAAGATGAAAGGCAAAGTCGACCTCAGCGGAATTTGAACTGAGAACGTAAAGACAGGCAAAATACCTATTTCTTTACTACCCACAAGAGGCTATACACAGAGGGGACAAACAAAGACAGACAAACAGATTAAGTCGATTAGATCGACCCCAGTGCGTAACTGGTACTTAATTTATCGACCCCGAAAGGATGAAAGGCAAAGTCGACCTCAGCGGAATTTGAACTGAGAACGTAAAGACAGGCAAAATACCTATTTCTTTACTACCCACAAGAGGCTATACACAGAGGGGACAAACAAAGACAGACAAACAGATTAAGTCGATTAGATCGACCCCAGTGCGTAACTGGTACTTAATTTATCGACCCCGAAAGGATGAAAGGCAAAGTCGACCTCAGCGGAATTTGAACTGAGAACGTAAAGACAGGCAAAATACCTATTTCTTTACTACCCACAAGAGGCTATACACAGAGGGGACAAACAAAGACAGACAAACAGATTAAGTCGATTAGATCGACCCCAGTGCGTAACTGGTACTTATTTAATCGACCCCGAAAGGATGAAAGGCAAAGTCGACCTCAGCGGAATTTGAACTGAGAACGTAAAGACAGGCAAAATACCTATTTCTTTACTACCCACAAGAGGCTATACACAGAGGGGACAAACAAAGACAGACAAACAGATTAAGTCGATTAGATCGACCCCAGTGCGTAACTGGTACTTATTTAATCGACCCCGAAAGGATGAAAGGCAAAGTCGACCTCAGCGGAATTTGAACTGAGAACGTAAAGACAGGCAAAATACCTATTTCTTTACTACCCACAAGAGGCTATACACAGAGGGGACAAACAAAGACAGACAAACAGATTAAGTCGATTATATCGACCCCAGTGCGTAACTGGTACTTATTTAATCGACCCCGAAAGGATGAAAGGCAAAGTCGACCTCAGCGGAATTTGAACTCAGAACGTAAAGACAGACAAAATACCACTAAGCATTTCGCCCGGCGTGCTACCGATTCTGCCAGCTCACCGCCTTAGTAGATATATTAATATTTACATCTTAATACATGTGTACATATATATTTCATAAAATAAATATCATATTCAGGTACGGCTGTGTAGTTGAGAAGCTTGCTTTGTAACCACGTTGTTTTTGCCCAGTCCCACTACGCGCTCCGTGGGGCAAGTGTCTTCTGCTGTTTTCTGAGGCCGATTAATGCCTTGTGAGGAATTTGGTACACGCAAACTCTATAGAAGGCAGTCGTGTGTGTGTGTGTGTGTGTGTGTGTGTGTGCGCGCGCGCTCGTGTGCGTGTGTGTGTGCGTGTGTGTGTGTGTGTGTGTGTGTGTGTGTCGTGCTTGTGCTAGTATTTGTTTTCCATCACCACTTGACAACGGATGTTAGTTTGTTTACATCCACCGTAACTTAGTGGTTCCGTAAAGTGAACGGCACAAGACTTAATATAAGTGCTACTGACGATTCGTTCGACTAAAGCGTTCATGGCGGTACCCCAGTATGGCTGCTGTATAATGAGTAAAAGAGAAAAGATTTATACAACATATATGCATTCTGAATATATTATCGGCTACCTTTTAGGATTATTTTTTCAGTGATAAATTATAAAGTTTTGTTATAAACCAATCTTGGTCGACTTATACGTGGTCTAATCAATAAGCATCCGGACTGTTGCCATAGTAATGAAGCTAAAACAACAGTCAGGATACTTATTGATCAAACCTCGTAAACCCATCCCTGGAAAGACCAACAATCCACTTTATTATATCACTAAGTAGACAACTGTTTTCAGTTCAACCGCCGCTGACTATGTAATTAGCAAACCAGACATGCCGATATTTGACGGAGAAAGTCGTTATTAATATTTTATCTTTTTACGTAATGCTATTAATATTTACGTGTAGTACAGGTGAAGTTCATTTTTCTCGTTTGTTTCATTTGCATAGACATAGCACTGTCTACGTGTTGAGTCAGATGCATTCTGGGTGTATAAATATCGGTCGTGCACTAAGAATAAAGGTTCATGGGCATATGTCTGGTATACACACATAATTACATGCATACATACATACAGATAGCTGGATGAATAAGTAGTTGTTAGACAAATACACACAAAAACACAAAGGAGATAGAGCAGAGACAAATCGATGGCAACAAACATGCATATATATTTGTATACTATCGTAAATCTACATAAATGCATGTGCGTTTGTACGTATATATATATATATATATATATATATATATATATATATATACAGATGTTCATATATATTTTATGCTCATACATAAATATAAGTGTGACTTCAAGTTAGTTTCTGAGTACTTGTGAACAGATGGCAACTTTCACATATTTTTTGATGTATTCCATTAAATATGTGCGTATATATATATATATATATATATATATATATATGTATTATGTATATATGTATCATGTATGTATGTATGTATGTATACATGTGTATGTATGTCTATGTTTATATATACTTGCCCACAAACACATGTACGCTAATATTTACATATACATATATAAATATATAAACATTTATATTCATACATATTTGAATGTTTATATACATATGTATGCATAACCACATATACATGCATGCATACAAACATACATACATACATACATACATACATACATACGAACGTACGTACGGACATACATACATACATGCATACATACATGCATACGTACATACATATTTGAGAGAAGAGCATAATTTTTCAGAGTTAATGAGGGCATAGTGATATAAATAATATAAAAAATAATAATTAAATGAATAAAATAAAATAAAATAACTAAATAACTTATACTAAAATAAATAAATAGATAACTAAAAGGAAGGAAAAGAATTATAAGAAAGTAGACAACAAAACACATCAACAACCTACATATATACATATATATATATATATATATATATATATACATATATATATATACATACACACCCACACACACACACACACACACACACACACATATATATATATATATATATGTGTGTGTGTGTGTGTGTGTGTGTGTGTGTGTGTATATATGTATATATATATATATATATTATTGAATAAATAAAAAACAGAGGAAAAACGCATGAAACGTTGAAGCTGAGAGGATAAAAAAATATTGTCTAAGAAAAGCAACACCAAAAACATATTGAAAATAGAGAACAAGATAAATATTGGTATGAACGATAGCAACAAAGAAGTTGTATTAACAACAGCAGTAACAAAAACTGAATGGAAGAAGACCAAAGCAAGGAATCTTTCTAGATATGTTCCAAAAGAAAGGTTATTCAGTACATCAGATGGAGTTGAAATAATAATGTTGGCGGTGGTGTTGTTGTTGTGGTTGGTCGTGGTGGTGGTGGTGGAGGTGTTTAGTGTTTTTGTCGGTTTGTTTTTTTTTTGTTTTTTTTTTCGTTTTATCTATTTTGTTATTGTTTTTGTTTTTTGTTTTTTTTTGTGTTTATTTCGCTTCTATTATATTTTCCGTGAGAGATATTTCCTGTGTAAGATCTCGCTTTATCTCTCTCTCTCTCTCTGAAATTTATATATATGAGTATGCGTGTCTGTTTCTTAGTGTGTGCGTGTGCGTGTGCTTGTATGTGCGTGTGCTTGTGTGTGCGTGTGCTTGTGTGTGCGTGTGCTTGTGTGTGCGTGTGCTTGTGTGTGCGTGTGCTTGTGTGTGCGTGTGTAAAAACACGCACAGACACACACACAAATACACATATACATATATATTTCATATATAAATATTTATTTATATAAATATATATACATACATGTATATATATATATATATATATATATATATATATATATATATACATACATATATATATATATATATATATATATATATATATATATATATATATATATATATATGCACACATATATTTGTATATTTATATGCATACATATATACTCAATGGTACATGTCGTACATACGTATTTAAGTGCACACGCATTTATACATACATACACATACATACACATACATGCACGTATGCATACATATATTCATACATACATGCATACATACATGCATACATACATTCATACATGCATGCATACACATATACTTGTGTGTATGTATGTGCGTATATATATGTATATATATATATATATATATATATATATATATATATGTGTGTATGTATGTATATATGTATATATATATATATATATATATATATATATATATATATATATATATATATCGCTAAATTATCTCTGTTATGGAAGTCTTCTGAGGAAATATTAATAATAATATTATAACATATTCTCATATTCTTTCTCTTTTTAATTTCACTTCTTCATTGACTTTTTTTTCATTGTTACTGTTTCTTGATCTTTCATCTCTTCATCAAACTTCTCATCTTTTTAACCATCTCTTTTCTAGCCTCTTTTATCAATTCTTTTCTCCCCCCCCCCTTCTCTCCTAACCTCTCTTATCATCTTCTTTTTTTTTCATTTTGCTCAATCTTGTTGTTTACATTGTTACATTATTAGTCAGGTGATTAAGTGCTATATTTAAAGAGTACCATTTCTCGGTGGTAAACGTTACCATAGTTGTCACGAGACTCCCTAAAGAGCCACACGACAAATATTTACGTTAGTCTAGGAACCCTTCAGAATCTTTTTTTTAAATATGTGTTTAAAAACATATAAATTCACGATGGCCAACATCTATGAAAACAGAAGCCATTCTCTAGCCGTATGAATCGGTTTTACTGCATTCCTATCTATTTAGTTTTGCTCTACAGGAAGCTGGATTTTGATCGCTGTATGTTGATTGCTGTATGGATTTTGATCGCTGTATGTTTAGTACTTAGAGTGTCTTTTGTAGATGAACTGCTTTGACGGTGTCATGACGATATATATTTATATACATGACGTATAATAGTTCCGGCCAATCGGTGCTGTCCTAGCAGATCTCTTCTGTTGTGGTAACGATGAAATTAGTGATGACAGCTTTGCTTTTTCATTCTACATCCTGGCATGAATTATAATTTATTTTGCAATTTAGAAAAGGTGAAGAAGAAGAAGAAGAAGAAGAAGAAGAAGAAGAAGAAGAAGAAGAAGAAGAAGAAGAAGAAGAAGAAGAAGAAGAAGAACAACAACAACAACAACAACAACAACAACGACAACAAAAACAGCAACAACAACAACAACAACAACAACAAGGTGGTGGTAGGATGACGATGACGACTACTAGGACGAGGACGAGAAGAAGGCTACAATCCTGACAACGAAGAGTAGAAACCACTCAAAGATTCAAAATTGTTTCTTCTGACAAAACGGGGCCCTGAAGAAATTCTTCATGAAGTCCTAAGAAATAGGGAGGATATGACTAAGCAACTCCCAACCTTTCTCTAGAATATTTAGTGGGGATTCAATTGCAATGGAGATCAAATGCTCTCTGACATGTATGTGATCAAACTGAGATATCACTAATCTGCTCTCAGCCTCAAGCAGATCCTAATACCAGGATTAACAAGGGAGAAAAAGTAGAAAAGATAGAAAAAAAATGAGAAAATGGAAGATAAATGGACATTTCTTGAACTGAAATTAGCAGGCATGACTGTGTAATTAGTCATATGATTGCGGGTTCAGTCTCACTGCATGCTACCTTGGGTAAGTATCTTCTACTACAATCCCGACCCAAGCAATGTCTTGTACGTAACGGAACTGTCGAATATATATATATATATATATATATATATATATATATATATATATATAAAATTTAGAATGTATGTTTGTGTGTCTGTATGTCTGTGTCTGTGTGAATCCCTAAAACTCCATAACTACACAACCAATTTCATTCAAATTTTACACATGCCTTACTTAGGGTCCTGGTTGTGTTTTAGTCAAAAACAAATTTTAACTTCTTGCATACTTCCAACCCACAGCAACATCATATCTCCTTCACTATTTAAGTATTACGTGTCAAAAGTGAAACAAAAACACTCATGTCATTCGAACCGGAATCTCAAAAGCATTGATATTAGTAAATTTATGCATTTCTAATATTTGCTATCGAGTTGCAGGTTGTTAACAATGCATTTGGTGATTATTTGCTTTATTTTTCTCGGGCAAAATTTACAACTTAGAATAAAAGAATAAAATTATTATTTCATTCCAAAATTGACGAGCTTTGTTTTTAGTGATGACTTGAAATGGTAAATATTTTTTCTAACTGTATTTGCTTGAAAAAACATACTTTTCTTTATATTAAGCAATTCATTATAATTACTTTTACGATGTGCCTAAATAAAAACCATCTTTATAGATCAGCATTTCTCAACCTTTTTCGCGATTTGGCTTCCCTTGGACATTGAAAAAATTTTTTTCGGTTCCCCTGTGTTGATGAAAAGTTTAATCCAGCTTCCCATGTATCTGAGATAGACCGGCCGGCCCATAGCAAATCTGACAAAAGGGGAGACCCGCAGAACTACCAGCTCAGGAACTGCATCTGAAAGTTGGCGTACCAATCATGCTGCTAAGGAATTTAGATGCTCCAATAATGTGCAATGGTACGCGAATGATTATCAAAAAATTGTGCTCCCGAGTTCTGTAGGCAACAATCTTGAATGAACCGGCTGCTGGCTAAGACATACTTATAACTCCCATGTCCCTTACCCACTCCGATACGACCTACAAGTTTAAACAGATGCAATTTCCCATCAAACTCTGCTTTTCTATGACAATCAACAAGGCGCAGGGACAATCAGTGCAAGCGGTTGGTTTGAATCTGACAGAGCAAGTATTCTCACATGCACAACTGTACGTTGGCTGTCCCCATGGTCTTTGTATTTGTGCACCCGAGGGAAGGACGAAGAATGTTGTCTACCAAGAGGCACTCCAATGATAACAACGGCAACTTCAATTGCTCCAATTTCAACTCCGCAATTTTTTCATCGTCCTGCCAGCCCACTTAAGTCCAGTTCTGCTTTGCTCTCCTTACTAACTCACCATGACATTCTTTTTTTTTCTACTAAGATCCGTCGCCCAAACACCACTTCGTATCCACTTCTTCCTCTTTTTTATGTCTTCGTTTCTCTCTTCGCGTCGTTCTCTGACCGAGTGAAACCGAGCTTAGCTACTAGTATATATATATATATATATATATATATATATATATATATATATATATATATATATATATATATATATATATATATATATATATATATAGTTCAAATTTACAGAAGACAAAAGACGAAGACAGGTGAGGGAACAACAAGCAGGTGTATTAATTTAACGTTCGGGAAGAATGGAAAAGTTCTTTACGTTTCGAGCTCACGCTCTTCGACAGAAAGGATTAAGAGGGAAAAAACGGAGAGAGAAAAGATGTGCAGAGTTCAATGGTCCAACATGACGATACGTATCTGTGTGTGTGTGTGTGTGTGTGTGTGTGTGTGTGTGTGTGTGTGTATGATATCGCCCTCTCTTCTTCCTTTCTGTTTTCTCTCCCACCCTTTCTCTTATTCTTCTCATCTCCCCTTCACCGTTCCCCCCCTCTCTCTCTCTCTCTCTCTCTATCTATCTATCTATCTCTCTCTCTCTCTCTTCCTCCTTGACTCTCTCGTTGTTCACACGTGACCAACGCCTATTTTTCATTCTTCTACTTCTTTCCTAAAAACAAGACGTCTCTTTTGCCTGTCTCTTATATATACACACATATATGTGCGTATATATGCATATATATATATATATATATATATATATATATATATATATATATATATATATATATATATATATATATATATATATATATATATATGCATATATATATATATATATATATATATATATATATATATATATCTTAGCTTTCTCGTATATGAGCAAAGCCATTGCTAGACAGACTCATTGAAATGAGTAATTGATAATGTAATATAGGACCCTTGTATGACTCTTGAGTCCCGCCAAAGATTTGTACATTCTATCTGTGATGGCTGGCAGAAGGAACAGGAAATGATGATGAAAGTTTTTCCAGTCATGACAATTCCTTCATAGTTCATCTCAGATAACAACAGCCAACATGTCACGCCATTGTCTTTTTTTGTATGATTCGAGAAATAGAGTGAGAGAGAGAGAGAGAGAGAGAGAGAGAGAGAGAGAGAGAGAGAGAGAGAGAGACAGAGACAGAGAGAGAGAGAGACAGAGACAGAGAGAGAGACAGAGAGAGAGGAATAGAGAGATTTGGCTGCTGTTTCTTGCAGATTTAAGCGACCAAGTAGAGACTTACTATATACTGTTTTAATTGGAATTTTAAGCAGCATGGGATAGCTTTTTTCATTGCGTTTGTTCTTTAGTCTTTCTCTTATTCAATCATGTTATCTGGTTTATTCTAAAACATATTACAGCTAGCATTACTATCATTAACAGCAGGAATCCTTACTGTTGTTATTGTTGTTGTTGCTATTGTTACTGTTGTTGCTCTTGTTGTGGTTGTTACGATTATTTATTGATCAATCTTAGATTTATTGCACATATCTTCTGTTTCCTTCAAAGCTCTCTGATTTTGAATCTAAAATGTCTGAAGGAAGTAGGGAATGCTGGCGAAAAATTTTACTTATGTTTTATAAGTAATTCGTTACTATTTCTTTTCTCTTAAGTTTTTAATGCACACATATGCACACATACACACAAACACAAACACACACACACACACACACACACACACACATATATACATATATATGTGTGTGTGTGTGCGTGTTTGTGTTCGTGTGTATGTGTGGGAAGTGTATCTACGTATATGAATGAATATATATATATATATATTATATATATATATATATATATATATATATATATATATATATATATATATATATATATATATATATATATATATATATATATATATATATATATATATATATATATATATATATATATATATTCGTTAAATGCTTTTATTTTTGCGGCAAATCGAAAAGATTTTTTATTGTTTTTCGTATTTTCCCCTAGAGATTCAGGAAAGTAAAATCTTTGAATCAAGTCTCAAAAAAGAAAAAAAAAAGAAAAAAGAGAAAAAAAAAGCAGACGTAAACATAAAGTAGAAAGTTTAAGAGAGTACTAACTATATGAATGTGACTGGCATCTACAATAGCAGCAGAAATCTTCTTTAATGACATTGTATCGTGTTAGAAGTAATGGAGGGCAACTTGGGCAATGGGATCTTGAACTTCACTGTATCTCGGAAAAAAGGCAAGAATGGTTTCGGCTGAAATGGTTTTGATCATAGGTTTCTACAATAGTTGTTATACCAATAATAGCAACAGCAGCGGTATTGTGTCACAAATGTTTTGCGATCTTTTGGAATGTTTTAAAAGTCCCAAACTTACAAATAGAGACGAAATAGTTATATCAGGAATGGGCGCAGGTTCGGTCGAACAGTGCAACATCTTACGCAAGTTTCGATTGACATAGCCCTTGGCTGAATAATATCTTTTGAGCATGCTTTGGTAGATAGTAACTATGCCAAGACCATCATATGCATATATAAATATAAATATATATATATGTATATATAGTCGTGGGTGTGTCGTAGGAAGATTGATTTTTAGCCAAATGGTTCTGTGTTCACTCCTACGGCGTGGCACCTTGGACAAGTGTATTCTACTATCGACTAGGACCGCCCAAAGCTCTGTGAGTGGACTTGGCTGACAGAAACTGAAAGAAGCCTGTCGTATACATATATATATGAGGTGCATTCGATTCCATTACATCGTTCCCCATCCACTAGGGGCCAGTGTAGAAGTAAGCCGAAACGATCGTTGTCCTAAACAAAACTTCCAATACACTCTGTTTTCCGTATTAATCATTTAGAATACACTCAGCGTGCACCTGGGAATTCATTTCATACATCCAGCGACGTAAGTACACTACCCCGGATGATGTTTGGTAGCCGCAAGCGGTGAACGTGCTCTGTAGGCACACTACAAGGGATATTCTCGTAACAAGATTTGGATACTACACCTTAAAGTCTCCTAACTAAACTAATTTAAATACAATTTGAGTGTATGTGTGTGTGTATGTGCATGCGTGTATGTGCATGCGTGTATGTGCATGTGTTGTGTTGTATTGTGTGTGTGTGTGTGTGTGTGTGTGTGTGTGTGTGTGTGTGTCCTTGTGTGTGTGTCTGTGTGTGTGTGTGTGTGTGACATCTTGCCCCCTGGACCGGAGCAAGATGTCATTTGTTATTATTATTATTATTTTTGGTTTGACTCAGGTTCAGTCTTATTCCTTGCAAGATTTATGCGGATAGCGGGTTACTACTTGTAACCTTAAGTATCCATAAGTTTTCGGCCGTCTTTCAAGTGCTCAGAACTCTCCTGATAATTCTTGCTGTCCCTAAGAGACTAACTTTTTGTAGGAGCTCTACCGGACATTCTACTTCAATCTCGTTCAGCCATTTGTCTATATCTTGGCTTACTGTCCCCAACGCACCAATTATAATAGGCACGACTTTTACTGTTCGCATGCTCCAAATTCTTCCTATTTCAATTTTCAAGGGATTGTATTTTCTTTGTTTTTCTTCCTCTTTCTTTATGATTCTGCAATCAAACGGACATGATAGGTCGATAAGTAAGCAGCTTCGTTTTTCCTTATCTACAATCGTTATATCTGGTTGTATCATTATTATTATTATTGTTATTATTATTATTATTATTATTATTATTATTATTATTATTATTATTATTATTATTATCATCATCATCATCATCATCATCATCATCATCATCATCATCATTATTATTATTATTATTATTATTATTATTATTATTATTATTATTATTATCATTATCATTATCATTATCATTATATGGGGGCGAGCTGGTAGAATCGTTAGCACGCTGGACGAAATGCTTAGCGGTATTTCGCCTGTCGCTACGTTCTGAGTTCAAATTTCGCCGAGGTCGACTTTACCTTTCATCCTTTCGGGTCGATAGATTAAGCACCAGTTATGCACTGGGGTCAATGTAGTCAACTAGTCCCTTTCCCTCAAATTTCAGGTCTTGTGCCTTTAGTAAAAAGGATTATTTTTATTATTATCATCATCATCATTATTATTATTATTGAATCGACTTAACCTTTCGTTGTGAGAGTTCTGCAAAAGGAAAAACACAGAAGTATTGGCGGTTTATTCAAATCAAAGTCTACTCCCCACCGCTTCTGAACCTACCAGTTGCAGAATTTTTCCAATGTTACAAATCATTATTATCAAATGGTTTATTGACTAACTAGTCATTAGTTATCGATCTTCTATCGATTAGGACGAACTGAACTATATTTTAATAATTACAAATACACGAAAAGAAAACAACAATAGTTTGTTAATATAACGGTTTAGTGAAAACTGTCAACAAACTGTTATTTCACCCGGTGTTTAAATGCTTGTTTGGCTGACGATGTTTCCATAAAGAACGACGGTCATAGTTCAAAGATCTTATGAAAGAGGGCAGCCCTCACGCACTTTCTAAGGTTGAGAAAACTCACAACTAAAACCAGTTAAAGTGATTACAGGTAGAGACTTTATGACTTCTCGATCTATGATGATTTTTTTCCCAAGAAATCCTTCATGCATAATAGCAAAAGATGCATTCCAAAGAGCAGCTAACCTTGTTTTTGAAGGCGAGAAAGTAATATTTCGGCTCCGTTACTGAAATAATTGCTGGCTCTATAAGTTCGAGTCTCAACGGAATTACATTTGAGATCTCGTCATTACAGCTACAAACACAAATAATCTGAGCTACGACCAACAGCAATCCCTCTGATTAACCAAGAACTTACTCACCACTTCAGCTTTTGGTTTGCATATTTGCTATCTCCCTATTCTTCTCTTCACTCCGTTTCTTTTCTTTTTCTTTTTTTTTCTGTTTTACAATCTCTACTGCAGGGGTCTCTGTTCATATGAGCTCAACATACCATCGTTGCTCAGACCAACCAACACAATCATCTCTCATATTCTCGTATGACTCACTCACTCCCTATTGCTCGCATTAACCATCATGACCAATCTTTTCTCTCTAGAACATCAAGTCCTCTGGAACTGGTCTTGTCAGCGAGCGTTTTTTAGACTGAAGTTCACTTATAAATGATCAAATTGAGCATCAGCAGTATCGATCTCACCAATTCGATGGGCCTTGCAAAAGCCAGAGAAATTATCTCTACCAGGAATTTTGAAAGAGATATGTATAAAACTAGTTTTTAAACATCGAATGCCTATAGTAAAGGTAAAGTTACCTTTTCGAGTCATACCGACTCATGAGGACCGGTTTCCCGGTTTCACGGGGCATAAGTTCCCCACCTATACTGGAAGCCGGTCCGTCGCAAAATTACACATTTTCGCAAGCTGAGTTGACTGGAGCAACGTGAAATGAAGTGTTTTGCTCAAGAACACAACGCGTCGTCAGGCCCAGGAATCGAAACCACAATCTTACGATCAGGAGTCCAACACCCTAACCACTCAGCCACGCGCCTCCACGAATGGCTAGGTGTGGGGGGAGAGGCAGAAGGAAATCGTAATCAAAGGGGTCCATAGATTTTTTTTTTAAATGGTTGAGAACCACTCGGCTAGACGGAGAATATAGCCAGCCAGGCAAAACCGGAGCTCTGCTACAATCTCTTGATTGTCGTGACCTCGCTCTTCTCAGAATCTCTTTATTTGTGACACAGTCTTTCCGGTTGATCCTCAGGATTTCTCTATGCCACCTTTAACGGGGTTCATTTAGTTTTCTATCCGTCCTTACTGTGTTCTTCCAAATCTGTCTGGCATGAATTGCAGTAGGCAGAAGACATAAAACTGGAGAACACCCAGTTCCTTACCCAGATCAGCTATAAGACAATTCCAGACATTTAGGAGAGAAGTTTTGCGCACATTCAACTGAAGAAGAGAGAGAGACCTATACGAAACATCTTCGAAATACCAGACTTGTTAGAGATAGAAGCCAAATCTCCACCAAACCACACAATACTGTATTACATAATTTAAATCATACTGGATATTGTAATAATGATTGTATATCATGATTGGTTTATCAAGACTGATACTTATTTGGTCATAGATCATTTGCTCGATCAAAGCTGATAGGGGAATAAACAGTAACATAAAAAGTCAAATAAATGTTGTCGCTTTGCTCAAAAGAAAGGAAGGTTATTTGTTTATATCCGATTCCCAGCAATCAGCGCCATCCCCATCAAGAACAGCAATGGTTGTTACTAGTGCTGAGTAATACTGGTTTAAATGACATGCTGCAGAGTACTGAGAGTTTAAATGATATACTGAGTAATACTCGTAGGTGTTTAAATGACACACCACCACCACCACCACCACCACCACCACCACCACCAACTGTATCAACTACAGTAATAACAGAAACAGCGATAACAGCAACCACCACGACCATCACACCTGCTGCTACTACTACTATTGCTATACTGTTGCTGCCACTGCTGCTACTACTACTACTACTACTACTACTACTACTACTACTACTACTACTACTGCTGCTGCTGCTACTACTACTACTACTATTACTACTACTACTACTACAGCTGGTGCTGGTGGTGCTGTTGCTGTGGTTACTACTACTACTACTACTACTACTACTACTGCTGCTGCTGCTGCTGCTGCTGCTGCTACTGCGGTTACTACTACTACTACTGATGCTGCTACTACTACTACTGCTGCTGCTACTACTACCACTACTACTACTACTACTACTACTACTACTACCACTACTACTACTACTACTACTACTACTACTACTACTACTACTACTACTACTACTACTACAGCAACGACAACTACAACTAAAAGAACTACTATAAAAAAAGGCAACAACAACAACAACAACAACAACAACAACAACAACATCAGCAACGAAGACGACCGCGCTATCATCGAGAGTAAATAGAATTAGCTTAGCATGGCGGACGTGATTAACAAGTCTTATCAAGCAGAGTGTATTAAGGTATTAGAGAGGCTGGTGTTGGCGGCTGAAGCAGAATTCAGCTGTCCAGTGTTATATCAATGAGTGGGATTTCATTAAGTGATTCCACTGACCAACCCGTCATACCATGCTGTGACAGCGTGCAGTCGTATAGATTAAATAGCTGTAATTAAAGTTTAATTAATTAGAATGCATAATGTAATTAATTACACTGATCATTAAGATTGAATATGCAGGCAGAGATTCGGTAAATACATATACACATATATATATATATATATATTCAATACGTGTGTGTGTGTGTGTGTGTGTGTGTGTGTGTGTGTGTGTGTGTGTGAGTGAGTGTGTGTTCGCGTGTGTCTATGTGTGTGTGTGTGTGTTATGCGTGTATGTTTGTATCACTGACTGAGTACATGTATGTGTTTGCGTTTGTGCATGCGTGGTGCATATGTATGTATATATGTATGTGCACACGCACATACACATATACAGGTGTGCATGTTCATGTGTCTCTATGTGTGTGTGTGTGTGTGTGTGTGTGTGTGTGTGTGAATATATATCTTTCTATCAATCTTCTAAATATATGTAATTATACATATGAATGTATACACACACATATGTATATGTATGTACGTATTTTTGTTCGTGTGTATATTTATATTGGTCTGTGTGCGTGCGTGCGTGTGTGTGTGTGTGTGTGTGTGTGTGTGTGTGTGTGTGTGTGTGTGTGTGTGTGTGTGTGTGTGTGACCCTCAGTGTTTGCGACCCGTCCGGTTGTATACGTATACATTTTTTATCTGTCGTTTATTTACTATGCATTTCTTCATTTATATATATATATATATATATATATATATATATATAAACTTCTATGTATACGTATGTGTTTATATTATATATATATGTGTATGTATGTATGTATATATATATATGAGTGTGTGTGTGTGCGTAACTACTCGTGGATTGTTGTCATTTTTTCCTCATTCTTCCTTTTCTCTTGGACTTTCCTCTGTCTCCTGTTTCTGAAGAAGAGCATTGCTCGAAACGTAAAACACTCTTTCTTTCCTTCCCTGAGCGTCTTATTAATACTTTGCTTGTACCACGTCCTCGCGTTGTTGCTTTTTAAATTTTCTCTCGAACACAGTATCACACACCCTCTATATTTACACACATACACACACACACACACATACATGCCATACGCATCATTAATATAGCAGCAGAATTAGCAGAGATTAAATGAATCTCCATCGATTTCGGCGATGAGCATTCCAGTTGATCAATCAGTAGAACGATCTATTCATTGTATGCTTGTATAAGTGGCTTGGTATACCACAGACACAAGTGTCCTTAACATAAATATTCTCATGCAAAAATCCTTGTAATACAATATATGAAGAAGTGAGGCTAAACCTTTAGATTTACGAATACAGTACCTCTAGATCGATTCCTGGCAGTTTTCATCTCCCAAACTCACCCACAAGGCACAGCTCGACTTTATGTTCCGATAAAAGGTACTTACACAGGATATCACATAGTGGGAACGAACCATGAGTCTAACTGTTTAAACAGACGGCCGTGCTAGAACCTGTAAAGTATGATGGTAGAGGCAGAGATGGGTATACCTCAATATACCACCCATCGGTCGGTAAGTATTCTAAGATGAGATTATTATGTAGAATACAAAGAACGATGTTTTAATTATTCTTATTTAATTATTAATGAATGTCTGACGACGACGGGGTTGTGATAGGGAAGGAGAGGAGGAGGAGGAAAGAAGGAGGAGAAGAAGAAGGTGATGAGGCAGTAGGGGATGTTTATGAAACGATAGTCATCTGCATATGAATGATGATAGTGGTAAGCTATAATGACCACCATGATCATGATTACGGCGACAGCTACAATTATGAAGATGTAACGACGACAACGATGATGATGATGATGATGATGATGATGATGATGTCGAAAACGACGACGTATTTTTGCTTGTGATGTTTTATGCAAACGCAATCAGCCACCAGCGTGCTGCACCATCGCTATGGTTTTGTTGTCATCCAATAGATGACAAGTGGATGAAAGTGTAACATTCAACTTTGTAGGAGAAGTTTTCATTCAAACAGTAAAAAATGTTTCTTAAAGGTAACACAGCCATTAAATATTGTAAGGCACACATCAGGTGTGGGTTATGTAAGCTGGGGAAGGACTTATAAAAAAAACTCCCCACATAAATGCTGTACCTTAAGCAATTTTTCATAAGTTTCTTCTAATGAATTGTGATAGTTTGACTTGATTTTCAATATTTAATTATTAGTCAAGGTGGCGAGCTGGCAGAATCGTTAGCACACTGGGCAAAATTCTTAGCTGCATTTCGGACGTCTTTACGTTCCGAGTTTAAATTCCGCTGAGGTCAACTTT
>NC_142941.1:33220689-33223189 GCF_046866305.1 Octopus bimaculoides | reverse complement strand
GTAGTGGAGTGGTTGTGGTGGTGGTGGTGGCGGCGGCGGCGGCGGTGGTGGTGGTGGTGGTGTTGGTGGTGGCAGTAGTGATGGTGGTAGTGGTGGCGTTGGAGCTAAAGATATTGTTATCGGAGGTGTTAATTTAATAATTTGATGATGAATATAAAGTGTGATTCTTTGCATATTTATTCGCACACACACACACACAGACACACACACACATACACACACACACACACACAAATGTACGCATGTTTATGCATTAAAATTCAAGTAGAACAGATGTTTATTTCGTGGTATAGCAATCTTTAATACAGGGTATTCTTAACAGAAGAGAAATATGGTCGATGTAAAACATATTCGCACTTCACACACGCACGCACACACATACAGCATCTATGAAACAGCTGTTTGTTTATGGAGAAGGGCTCTGATCCAAACACATACTTTCGTTTAAAAAACACAGATGCACCATTTGTATACTCGTATATAGATAGATAGATAGATAGATAGATAGATAGATAGATAGATAGATAGATAGATAGATAGATAGACAGACAGACAGACAGACAGACAGATAGATAGGTAGGTAGGTAGGTAGGTAGGTAGGTAGGTAGGTAAGTAGGTAGGTAGGTATTACGTTTATTTGTTTTGCAAGATTGTTGATGTGAAAACGTGTGTTGAAACAGATATTGTTATACTTGGGGATGGTCATATTTTACCAAATAAACACACGCCCTGAAGAGGTCGCATAATGTGTGGCGAAAGGACTTTGACAGACACTAATAATAATAATAATAATAATAATAATAATAATAATAATAATAATAATAATAATAATAAGAAGAAGAAGAAGAAGAAGAAGAAGAAGAAGAAGAAGAAGAAGAAGAAGAAGAAGAAGAAGAAGAATACTTTATTGGCCACCAGGGCTGAACACAAAACATAGAGGACGAAACACAGATGAGGGACCGTGAGGTTAAACAAACACAACGATTAACAAAGAGATTAAATCAACAATATGCTTCTCCAATAGGGGGAGTTCCACCGTAAGCTAACCAAAGTGACCTCACGCACTTTGGACCCCTTAACACCATCTGGCCTACAGGTGCTCCCTTAGAGTAGGCCCATTTACGCACGCCATTCTTGCCACATTCACCCACCTTTCAATGAACTTACTGGGTGACAGTACCTCTCTCTCTAGCCTCACATTCCTTTTCGGGTGGAACCTGAAAAAGTCAATGAGGACTTGGCCAAAGTGAAAGGTACCCGTCTTCAAGCCTTTCAATTGCGTCCACTACACAACCTCTTTTGCCATAGCCACGAGACAGAGAAAAATTACCCTCCCTTCCTGGCCAAAGGAAGGAGGTGGGGCGATCTTCTCAATGGACTCGGACGATAGCCGCATCGTTCCTACACATGACAGTAACTGTTCGAGAAAGCTACACATGTCAGTAATGTGCGGTCACTGTACGAGAGCATGCAAACGGTGATGGTGGTGGTGGTGGGGGTGATGATGATGATGATAATAATAATAATAATAATAATAATAATAATAATAATAATAATAATAATAATAATAATAATAATTTTAATAAACTGAAGATCATATAAATGACCATCCTCAAATTTAACAATATATTATTCTTAAACAATATCATTGACAAAGACTTCGAAGTTTCGGCCAGCTAAGCCATCGTCAGAGTTTTAATGAAATCCGTTGAAAACTTTTGTATTTTATATGGGTTTTAAATGAGCTGTTCAGCAATGGAATCAACTAGAAATATGCGTTTTGTCTATGGAAATGAAACAATAGGTGTTCACATTCCAATAACAGTTTGGCCAATTTTGCTCGGAAATTCTTTCACTGGCGCATTTCCCCTCGATCTGAACGAAGAATTTCTATTAATATCGAGCATCTGAAAACCATGGGTGAGAAAAATTCGAAGCAAGCACTTCGAGTCTCCTCACACTCCATTTAGAAAGCGCTTTCATGATCTAGGAAAAGTGTCTCAACTTTGTTAGTGGGCTTTTCATCATTTGACTGCTTCTTAGCTTAATCACGATGTTACTACCTGCTCGTCTTTGTAGAGCAGACCTTTCCTGGGCAGAGTATTCGCAAACGATGAAAAGTGGGTCTTCTATAATTATATCCAATGAAAAGGGGGAATCCATCCCCAGGCCAGAACTACACCCGTAAAGCGTTATGCTCTGTGTTTGATGGGATATGAAGTGTTAAACTTCTATCATGAAGTGTTAAACCAAAACGAAAGAGTGAATAAGGAAAAGTGATCGACAGCTGTAAGGTGCCCACAGTTACCATCACACGAGCAAAAACTAGACTCACTCTTCTGCTGTGTTTAACTAGAAATTCTTGTCTGACTAGATCAATTCTGTTAACTATCACACCACAATGCATACATACATACATACATACATACATATATATATATATATATATATACACACACTTAAACACACACATACATATATTTATGTCCATTCACACACA
>NC_142941.1:33203189-33213189 GCF_046866305.1 Octopus bimaculoides | reverse complement strand
TATGTATACACACACGTGCACATTCACACACACTCATAGATAGATAGATAGATAGATAGATAGATAGATAGATAGATAGATAGATAGATAGACAGATATATGGACGGATGGACGGACGGATGAACGGACGGACAGGTAGTCAGATAGGTATATGTATGTATGTATAGATGGATAGATGGATGGATGGATGGATGGATGGATGGATGGATGGATGGATGGATGGATGGATGGACGGACAGATGGACGGATGGGTGAATAGATGCATGCATGGATAGATGGGTGGACAGATGATTAAATAAATCGATGGTTGGATGAAGTAACGAAATAAACAAAGATATACAGATTTGTAGAAGGAAATACAATAGGAATGGTAAAACGTATGAGAAAGACAATTAAAATGAAAAGAATGAGAAAGCAGGCAACAGATTAATCAAAGAAAGAAAGAAAGAAAGAAAGAAAGAAAGAAAGAAAGAAAGAAAGAAAGAAAGAAAGAGAGGTATGAAGTAAAAGTAAAGAAAAAAGAATGAATGCAAGAGAGAACCAGAAAGAACGAAGAATATTGAAGTAAGAAAGAACGAAATTTAGAAAGAAATCCTGCCGAATGTAGAAATGAATAAAGTTGAAAAGGAAAAAAGGAAACATTGTTTAAAAAAAAAAAAAGTTAAAAAGAAAATGAAACATGAAGACATAATTAAAATAACAGAAGAGATGGAAAAGGTAAGAATATAGATAGATGGATAGAGAGAGAGAGAGGGGGTGCTTGAAAGAGAGATGAATGGATGGATGGGTGGATGGATGGATGGATGGATGGATGGATAAAATGCTGAAAATTTTGTAAAAGAAATGAAGAAATAAGAAAGGCGTAGATAGAATTTAACTCAAAGAAGGAAAAGAAATAATAAAAACGACGAAAAGAGGACGAGGAAAGAGTAGAAGAAACTGAAGAAGAAAAGAAGAAAATAAAGCATGAAAGAAAGACAAGTACAGTGCTCTAATCTTTTACTTGGTTCAGTCATTTGACTGCGTGGCATCTTGGGCAGGTATCTTCTACTATAGCCTCGGGCCGACAAAAGCCTTGTGAATGGATTTAGTAGACGGTGTCGATTTCTTCGACTGAAACTCTTTAAGGCGGTGCTCCTGCATGGCCGCAGTCAAATGAGTGAAACGTGTAAAAGAATAAAAGAATATGTGTGTGTATATATATATATATATATATATATATATATATATATATATATATATATATATATATATATATATATATAATAGAAATATGTTACAAAAACAAAATAGAAACTACACGTGGAAATGTTAGGGGAAAGTAAGAAGAAAAATAAGCGAAAATGCACATTGGAAATCGAAAAAAGTAAAGGCTTTTAATGAAAAGTAACGATAGATAGATACAATTAGATGAACTGAGGTAGGAATAAAGGTAATAAAAGTCATTATTGTGAGTTGTTAAAGAGATTCAAAAGTATACCGGTTTCGTAATGTAACTAATCATTGCTTTGAATGCACACCGAATACTGAACGGTGTCAGGTCTACTAGTCCCTGAGTAAAAAGATTATGTGTAAGGGAGGTAAGTAGTTCTGGATTTGGTGCAATTAGGGTAGATCTAGATCTGTAATGTGAATGGTGTATGGGATGTATGGGGGTTAGTGGTA
Source organism: Octopus bimaculoides (assembly GCF_046866305.1). Taxonomy (NCBI): domain Eukaryota; kingdom Metazoa; phylum Mollusca; class Cephalopoda; order Octopoda; family Octopodidae; genus Octopus; species Octopus bimaculoides. The sequence goes on along the minus strand of NC_142941.1, from coordinate 33,211,524 downwards.
TTAAATGAAAGGTTAGTAGTGTTCTATACTATGTTATGTGTTCATATTTATTTGTGGAAGATATTTATTGATGAAAGTTGCCTCTTTATTCATTCTTTGTTGTATTGAGGTGTTCTGTGAACATTAATAGAAGGGAAAAAAATAGAAAATTAGGATTAAGATTCCTCGCACACCTTTCTATGTGTCCACTGACCTGTATCTGTCTGTATTGTGAGTGGCGGATTTGTTCTTTGTGGAGAGTAGTTCTTCTACGGAGTGATTTTCCTGTTTGGCCAATATAATTATTACCACATCCTAAGCATGTAATGGCATAGATTAGATTTTCCGAGGCACTGGTGAAATTTGATTTAATCTTAAATACTCTCTCTTTTTACTTTTTATTTGTTTCAGTCATTTGACTGCGGCCATGCTGGGGCACCGCCTTTAGTCGAGCAAATCGACCCCAGGACTTATTCTTTGTAAGCCTAGTACTTATTCTATCGGTCTCTTTTTGCCGAACCGCTAGGTTACGGGAACGTAAACACACCAGCATTGGTTGTCAAGCGAAGTTGAGGGGACAAACACAAAACCATATACACACACACATACACACACACACACACACACACATATATATATATATATATATATATATATATATATATATATATATATATATATATATATATATATATATATATATATATATATACATATATACGACAGGCTTCTTTCAGTTTCCGTCTACCAAATCCACTCACAAGGCTTTGGTCGGCCCGAGGCTATATTAGAAGACACTTGCCCAAGGTGCCACTCAGTGGGACTGAACCCAGAACCATGTGGTTGGTAAGCAACCTACTTACCACACAGCTACTCCTGCGCCTCACCTTTCTTTTACTTGTTTCAGTCATTAGACTGTGGCCATGCTAGGGGTACATACATGTATACATACATATATATATATATTACGTCATCAAGTAGGAAATTTGTAGTAAGGTATATGGTAAACTATCCTATGACCGCGAGTCCGCTGCCCTAACCACTAGGCCATTGCGCCTCCATTGTTGTTTAGTTTAATATGTACGTCATCTTAACTGTAAAACAGCTCGGCGATAATGTGTCGTTATGATAATCTGTTACATACACTATGTATTTCATCATATCATATGCTACATTGTCGGAAGCCAAAATTTCGAATAAATCGTTTTAATAACCGGCAGATAGAGCGAATTCTAATGGATGTACTGTAAAATTTATTTGACAGTATATTCAAACATAAGAATGTCTTTTACTCTTCTATTTTATATACATTTTTCGAAAATAGATATCAAGCCGAGTAAATAAACGATTTTCTGTATAGTGTTGACTCTGATTATCTAACTAGTAAATCTAACTTAAATTAATTAATAAGATTTTATCCTAAATCTATCTACTTGTCAGTAATTTATGTCACAACAGGTCTTCATCTCGACAGAGCTCACTTGTAAAAAACTGATGTCCTTTTCGAAGATATTGCTATGTTTTTAACTAATGAATGTGAAACGATTTATGTCTGAGATTTGGCGTTTGCATTCGTACTAATCCTTTCTACAATAAGTACAAAGCTTGAAATTTTGTGGGAGGGGGCTGTTTGATTACATCGACCCCAGTACTTAACTAGTACTAAGTTTATTGACCCCCGAAAGGATGAAAGGCGAAGTCGATCTCAGCGGAATTTGAATTCAGAACGTGAAGTCGGAAGAAATGCTACTAAGCATTTTGTCCGGCACGGTAACTATTCTGCCAGCTTGCCGTCTTCTTTGTATTTGTAACAATAAGCAAGTGTAGATGTAATGGACGTATTATGCTGATGCTTCGCTCCTGCTTGTTGTCTCAATTCCCAGAAAGTGTTTATGATTTTGACGCTGTTAACACCATAAAGATATCCACTAGATAGCTGATGATGGGAGTATATATATATATATATATTGGATATACTGCTAGTCTGTAAATCTTTTATATCTAGTGGGCTCGTTGTTCCAAGTATATATATATATATATATATATATATTGGATATACTGCTAGTCTGTAAATCTTTTATATCTAGTGGGCTCGTTGTTCCAAGTATATATATATATATATATATATTGGATATACTGCTAGTCTGTAAATCTTTTATATCTAGTGGGCTCGTTGTTCCAAGTATATATATATATATATATATTGGATATACTGCTAGTCCGTAAATCTTTTATATCTAGTGGGCTCGTTGTTCCAAGTATATATATATATATATATATTGGATATACTGCTAGTCCGTAAATCTTTTATATCTAGTGGGCTCGTTGTTCCAAGTATATATATATATATATATATATTGGATATACTGCTAGTCTGTAAATCTTTTATATCTAGTGGGCTCGTTGTTCCAAGTATATATATATATATATATATATTGGATATACTGCTAGTCTGTAAATCTTTTATATCTAGTGGGCTCGTTGTTCCAAGTATATATATATATATATATATATTGGATATACTGCTAGTCTGTAAATCTTTTACTGCTAGTCTGTAAATCTTTTATATCTAGTGGGCTCGTTGTTCCAAGTATATATATATATATATATATATTGGATATACTGCTAGTCTGTAAATCTTTTATATCTAGTGGGCTCGTTGTTCCAAGTATATATATATATATATATTGGATATACTGCTAGTCTGTAAATCTTTTATATCTAGTGGGCTCGTTGTTCCAAGTATATATATATATATATATATTGGATATACTGCTAGTCCGTAAATCTTTTATATCTAGTGGGCTCGTTGTTCCAAGTATATATATATATATATATATTGGATATACTGCTAGTCTGTAAATCTTTTATATCTAGTGGGCTCGTTGTTCCAAGTATATATATATATATATATATATTGGATATACTGCTAGTCTGTAAATCTTTTATATCTAGTGGGCTCGTTGTTCCAAGTATATATATATATATATTGGATATACTGCTAGTCTGTAAATCTTTTATATCTAGTGGGCTCGTTGTTCCAAGTATATATATATATATATTGGATATACTGCTAGTCTGTAAATCTTTTATATCTAGTGGGCTCGTTGTTCCAAGTTGTCCTTCATTTCCATAAGGTTGAACTTGTTAAAAGGATTTTGTTACACGGCGGTTTTACAGTTTGTATTATACCACACATTGATTTTACATGACTGTTCACATACTATACATCGACATTGCATGATTGAGATTTTGATTGTAGGTAGGATAATACTTTTTTTAAGGGTTTCTGGTTTAGAGAGGTTTTCTTGAATATATGAAGATAGAATAATGCTCAAATTTCTGCCAATTCCTTTGAAACTATGCTAACAACAGAAGAAAGACATACTTCATTCTTTACAAAGAGATATCATTATATATTCTTTCATAAAATATGCCATTATATATTTTTTAGCTGAAACTATTTTATCATTCGTTTCATAAATTCATAACATAGAAACTTTTTGCAGATTGTGACAAAGCTATAAAATAAATAAATATTCATTCTCGCCCTTTAAATGTCTTGAGTTCTTCCTTTAACAGCGGCTACAAGTAATTGCACAGTCTCTTCAAATAGGTTTAAACGCATACACAGACAAACATGTATATACATATATACGTGTGTGTGTGTGTGTGCGTGTTTGTATGCACACACACACACACACACACACACACATATATATATATATATATATATATATATATATATATATATATATATATATATATATATATACATATATATATATTTATATATATATACATTCATACATACATATATACATATATACTAAATATATGTTTTATTTATATGTATACACATACACATATATACATGTAAATATGTATAAACATTCATATATACAAATGTATAAGCAAATATTTATATATATATATATACAGATAGATATATATAAATTATATATAAATATATATATGTGTGTGTGTGTGTGTGTGTGTCTGTGTGTGTGAGAGAGAGAGAGAGTGTGTGTGTGTGTGCCTGTTTGTGTGTATGTGTGTGTATCTATATCTATCTAACTATCTGTCTATCTATCTATCTCTCTATATATACATATATATGTGGCGGGGTGTATGTGTGCGTATATAGATAGATAGATAGATAGATAGATAGATAGATAGATAGATAGATAGATAAATAGATAGATAGATAGATACATATGTGTGCGCGTGCATTCTCTGTCTCTCGCGGGCGCGTGTATATGCCTGTGTATTTTTGCCCATTAACAGGCAAAAGTTGTGCTCATCGCCATGAAAAACTGAAAACTGAAAATAATTGAGTTAATCAACATTACGATTTTGAACTTTATTAGATATGACTTACCAAATCAACAGTCCGTTGTGTTTGTGTGTGCCTGTATTTTCCTATATGTACATGTGTCTGCCAGTATGTTTGTGGATACATATATATATATATATATATATATATATATATACGGGTTTGTGTGTGCCCGTGTGTCTCTATGCATGTATAACTCTATGTGTGTGCGCGCGCGCGTGTGTGTGTGTGCGTATGTGGATGTATATGTGCTTGTGTAGAGTGGCTGTGTATAGGCTTCTGTATGTGTTTGGGTATGCGTGTGCTTGTCACCGTATGTGTGAGGCTTTTTGTATTTTCATATGCGTGCTTGTGGATGTGGTTTGTGTGTGTGTGTGTGAGAGAGAGATGATCTGCATTAGTATATGTCAGTGCATGTGCGTGTTGTGCGTGTTTTAAATTTTGCCATATTTATTGACTAAATCAGTGGACGAATGACACGACCATGACTTTTATTTATTTATTCATTTATTTATTTATGTTTGTATATGCAGGGAGAGGCTCCAAGAGTGGAGGGAAGAAAACATGACTCATGAATTATTCTCAGACTAGAAACTTGCTTCGAATTCTAGCAACAAAGCTATGGGACAGAAACCCGAGTGCCAGTTTATCATGGTAGACCGGACGATGGTTTAAGTCAGTCATAGGCAAACTGCAGCCCACGTGACGTTCTGAATTTATCTTGATTTTATTTTGGTAGTGCTAACCGCCTGATGATATGTCATGCATCATGCGACCCGCTTGGTTTAAGTAGATCTGTTAAGAACTTGTATTAGTGCAGCAATACATATACTAAAATAGGGACGACACAGATATTAACATGGCCCCTGTAAAAGGATGACACGCAAATTCGTAAAGCATTTCATTTTATTTATTTAGTTTGTTTTTTTGTTTTGTTTTTTTTTTTCGTTGGCGTAAGCATGGTTGTGTGGTTAAGAAGCCAACTTTGCAACCATCTAATTTCGGGTTCTGTCACAATGTGGAGCGCTTTGGACAAGTGTTTCTACCATAGCCACTGGTCAACCAATACTTTGTGAGTGAAGCTGATAGACGGAAATTGTATGGAAGACTGTCGAATAAATCTGTGTGTGTGTGTGTGTGTGTGTGTGTGTGTGTGTGTGTGTGTGTGTGTGTGTGTGTGTGTGTGTGTGTGTGATTACTGATTTTGTGCCTAAATCAGAAATCTGATACCTAATCCGAATGATTGCAATAAAGTGGGTTCCGCTAAAGGCACCCAAGGTGTCCCAATCAGGAACTGAGTGAACCAGCCAAAGCAGGTTATGACAGGATTTGAATTCAGAACGCATAGAGCCGAAACTAATGCCATATGTGGGTCAGATGGCCATCTTGGATTTCCATACCGAACGAAAGAGAAGTAAAGTTGATTTCGGCGGGATTCGAAGTCAGTCAGGAGAATGTTGGACGAAACACAGCGATGCATTATATCCGACTCTGATACTTCTCCTGATTCGCATTAGATAGGTAGGATGTGCGTTAAGGGATGTGCGATAGGTAGGGTGGCTACTTTTTCTGGAAGATCGAAGGTCAACATACAGTCTCTATCTCTCTCCCTCCTTCTCTCACTTTCCTATTGGTTTGTTTCATGATGCGTGATGATGCAGTGCGTTAAATTGTTCTTTGTTGTAAATGCATAGTTGTTGTTGTTGTTGTTGTTGGCACTCCGTCGCTTACGACGTCGAGGGTTCCAGCCGATCCGATCAACGGAACAGCCTGCTCGTGAAATTAACGTCCAAGTGGCTGAGCACTCCACAGACACGTGTACCCTTAACGTACTTCTCGGGGATATTCAGCGTGACACAGAGTGTGACAATGCTGAACCTTTGAATTACTGGCACAGGAGAAACAGGAAGTAAGAGTGAGAGAAAGTTGTGGTGAAAGAGTACAGCAGGGTTCGCCACCATCCCCTGCCGGAGCCTTGTGGAGCTTTAGGTGTTTTCGCTCAATAAACACTCACAGCGCCCGGTCTAGGAATCGAAACCGCGATCCTATGACCGCGAGTCCGCTGCCCTAACCACTGGGCCATTGCGCCTCCACAGTAAATGCATAGTATGTCAATGAGAAAGAGTTATATATGTGTGACCAATATAGCAGTCAGATACATGAGGTTTACAACTTACACGCTTGCAATCATATTTTAAAGCGAATTGTTCATTCGTAGTTTGTTCTTAGATTCACGGGTTTGCTTTAATAAAAAAAAATGAAGTTTAGTGGGGGGTTTTTTTGTGAAGCACATTTTTAGAGTTAGTTTAAGACTGGATGCAATGCAATTCGTGTCTTGTTTTACGCTTCTTCTTTTTATATATATATAATATATTCATCAATATTGTAACCTCTATGCACTTGATTTATATTTGATTTCTTTATCATTAAAATGTATAACGTCTGATGTATTTCTGCGTTGATGTTGCTTCTGTACTGGCATTCGGCTATAATTTCTAGCAGCTCAAGCCACTGCATAGAGATTCCTTTACTGGTTCGTGGTTTCTATTCTAGTAAATGTTATTAGTGTTGTTGTTTTCAACGAGATGAAAATTGGATCAATTAGACCTATTACCGACGTCATCAAAACTGCGATCATCGTGCCTATTCTTATATTCTGACATAGTATCTCTTCGACTAAAACATTCAAAGAGTCTTGCCTTTTATTTTTTTTTTTTCAGATTGTGAGCTGTGATTTGATACATATTTCACTGCTTTTTCAGACTGGTCAAGATGCTTCGTTGAAGTGAGAGTAATGTGGTAGAAAGTTTGCTTTCAATTCACATGGTTTCGGGTTCAGATCCACTGTGTGATGCCTTGGACAAGTGTATTCTATTGTAGCCCCGGGCCGACCAGAAAGAAACCTGTCGTACACACACACACACACACACTATATATATATATATATATATATATATATATATATATATATATATATATATATATATATATACATATATATATATATATATATATATATATATATATATATATATATATATATATATATATATATACATATATATATATGCATATATATGTATATGTGTGTGTTTGTAGTTGTGTGTGTTATAGTGTTTGCATTTGACAACCGGCGCTGGTTTGCTTACGGCTTCGTAGCCTACCGGTTCCCGAAAAGAACCAACGGAATAATAATTACCGGACTTTAAGAAATAAGTACTGCAATCGATTTGTCTCACTAAAACCCTTCAAAGCAGTGCTCCACCATGGCCGCAGTCCAATGACTAACACACACGAAAAAGAAGATAGTGGTTAATGCACGAAGGCGCCAGCTTGGAGTAAACGACCGGATTAGCTTCTTCAGTTGTTCGGTTCACCATTGCTTTTCATATTTTTGTTGTCATATCCGCCTCTATATTTGGTTTAAAATGCATAAATATAAATGTGTTCTACGTTAAATCCAAGATATAAGAACTTAAAATATTTTCTCTAAAGATAATATATATTTGCAATGTATTATGGTGAGGTATGTGTGTGTGTGTGTGGAGATATGTATTGGAGCTTTTTATAAATAAATAATTGCGCATACACACAATGCGTATATATAAACCTATATATATATGTATATATATATATTTATATATATATATATATATATATATATATATCTTTATATATGTATATGTATATATATATATATATATATATATATATATGTATATATATAGGTGTGTGTGTATATATATGTGTGTGTGTGTAAACATATATATTCATACATTCATACATACACACACACATACAGATATCTCTCTTTGAATCTCTATCAATTAATATATACATATAAGTGTATATGTTGTCTATGCAAATGCATATATATATATATATATAGATAGATAGATAGATAGATAGATAGATAGATAGATAGATAGATAGATAGATAGATAGATAGATAGTTGCATACATACGTACATGGAGAGATAGGTAGATTGATGCAGAGATACGCGCGCGCACGCACATACA
>NC_142941.1:33193189-33195689 GCF_046866305.1 Octopus bimaculoides | reverse complement strand
CATTTTCGTCTATTCACATATTTGTTGCAACTCAAACCGCAACTTCATCCAAAATCTTTGTTGCCAGACTTTGAAATCGGAGCTCAAAAAGGCTTTGTAGAAATGTTTCCAGAAGTAACAATAAGTTCATGTCGCTTTCATTTCTCTAAGTCTATTTTTAACAAAATCTGTGGCCTAGGATTAAGTCAACGGTTGAGAGAAGATGAAGTATTCAATTTAAAAGTTAAATGTTATTCCGCATTATCATTTCGTCCTTTAATTGACGTTGTCAACGGTTTTATTGACTTGTCCGATGACTGTAATTTGCCTCCAGAATTTACCGCCTATTTTGAAATGACACACGTTGGGCAAACAAGAGGCCGGAGAAGGATAAGAATGGAACCAATTTTTGCTATCACGTCTTGGAATGTTCGAAAAAGGGTTATAAATCAGTTGCCTAGATCTAATAACAGCCTAGAGGGATTGCACTATACTTTGCAATATTCCTTATCGTATCAACACCCCTCTATTTGGAAATTGATTTAGACACTGAAATAGGAGGAGGTTATTGCCTTAATGAAAAAAAAGGGACTTTCAAAGAGGAAAATAAGATAAATTTCTCCTGAAACGAATAACTCACAACATTCACACCTTTTGATTTATTTGTGAAGCTACAATAATTTTTAGATCTTGAAATATTTCTTTAATATTGTTGATCTGCTTCATAAATTTTAAACTCTTATTTCTTTATTCCTTTTTTAGATATTTATTATTACCTATTCTCTTATTTAGAGTTATTAAATGTGTTTATTTACAACTAGCTTTCAAATAAACAAAAAATACACCTGAAAAGATACATAAAATTTCAAAATAATACAGGTACACAACTATCTAGGGATTCATTTGTCTCGAGATGCAAATGTCCAGGGACGCAAATGTCCAGTACGCAACTGTCCTAGAATCGGGACAAACACACACACATACACACACATATATGGGCTTACGTATCACCGAGTTTTTAGCAGAATTTGATACAGTATCTTTGCTCAATGCGCTCGGTCATCTTAATGCAAACAGAAAATTTTTGCGCATGCTCAGGAAGGACGCTGCCACCAAATACCCATGCAGATTTTGCTCACGCATTATTATTTTGTGCGAAAGACATCAAGGTCGGATACTTTTTGACTACACCTCATATAAATATACGGCGGGATTCTTTCAGTTTCCGTCTACCAAATCGACTCACAAGGTTTTGGTCGGCCCGAGGCTAGATAGAAGACACTTGTCCAAGTTGCCGCATAGCTGGACTGAACCCGGAACCATGTGTTTGAGGAGCAAAATTCTTCACCCAGCCTGTGAAAGAAAAAAAAAATGAAGTGTGTTATATTATATATTTATCGAATAATATTTGAAAGTAATTTCGTATGTTGGGGCAGAAATCTGTGATTCCGTGCGTGTAAATACAGTATTATGACAGCTTATTGGAATAAAATTTAAGGCGTTAAAGTTATCATAAATAGACTACATTATGGGACGACCGTATCTCAACATGATCGTCTTTCTGTTCAACTGGGTAGTTGTTCGTATTTTGGTCAAGAGAAGTGCCATACACGATGCAAAACTAATGTTTTTTACATCACAGCGCCGTATCCTGAGAAAAGAAGTATAAAGAGATGACGTGACGTCCGCACATAACAGCCGACATACTTAAACTATATTTCCTAAGCTTTTACTTGCAGTTTCTGATAATTTGGCTTATTTTTCAGTTATTTATTATTAGCAACAATTACAAAGGCGGCGTGCTGGCAGAATCGTCAGCACGCTGGACGAAATGCTTAGCGGTATTTCACCCGTCGCTACGTTCTGAGTTCAAGTTCCATCGAAGTCGACTTTGCATTTCATCCTTTCGGGATCGATAAATAAAGTACCAGTTAAACACAGGGGTCGATGTAATCAACTAGTTCCCTTCCCCCAATTTTCAGGCCTTGTTCCTTTAGTAGAAAGTGTTATTAGTAATAATCATAAAGGCGGCGAACTCGGAGAATCGTTTGCACGCCAAATAAACTGCTTAGCGGCATTTCTTTTGGTTTTACGTTCTGAGTTAAGATTTCGCTAAAGTCGACTTTGCCTTTCGGGGTCAATAAAATGAGTACCAGTCAGGTACTGGGGTCGATGTAATCGGCTAGTCTCCGCCCGAAAAAATTTCAGACTTGTGCCTATAGAAGAAAGGATTATTAAAAACAATTATTGTGCCTAGCGGATTTATGCCCATCCAGCTCCTCAACCTATGGCACTCGGTCTCTCATCCACTGACAAATGGTAATTTCTTTTTATACATTTACAAATAAATAAAACTGTATCTTATACACCAGCAAATATGGTATTTATAAATATTGATCGATTAATTCGTTCCCATGGTCAGCAATATGCAGTGAGGTTATACTTCGTTGATGGTACCGAAGGAAGGTGAAAATATGCACAAAGTTATTAGCTGTAGCTGAGCTTGCTCGGTAAATTGACA
>NC_142941.1:33155689-33175689 GCF_046866305.1 Octopus bimaculoides | reverse complement strand
CTCCCCTCCACTAGTCCTCTATAGAACGCATTGGTCGTTTGGAAGTTGCACAAGTTTGATCCCGGACGGCAGAGCTGTTGTAGAGCTTGGCGACACTCGCGGTGCCATTCGCCCAGTTTCGGTCTCTTCCTGATCCATGTTTGCAGTTCGGTGAGTGAGACGAGCTGCGGGAAGGCGTGCCTCACAAACGGCGCCCACACCTGTTCACCGTCGTCAATGAAGTTCCAGAGATGCCGCAGTCTCAGCGCATGTCTGCGCATCATTAACCACGGCATCCCCAGTCCTCCACGTAACGGTTGTTGACAGCAAATGGATCGCCTCACCATCGGAACGCCACCCTTCCACAGAAAGCGGAAAAGTATGCGTTCTAGTTTCGTGATGGTGGCATCGGGACAAGGCACGACGGTCAGGCGGTAATCGATGACTGATGCGATATACACATTAGCCACCTCCGCCCGGCCTTTTAGAGATAACTTTCTCTCAGCCCATGTTTGGCTGAGTTTGATCACTCTACTGGTGATCTCGTCCCAGTTCTTATCCATTTGGAGGTCCGGACTGAACCAGACCCCGAGCAGTTTAACCGGTCCGTCCGTCCAGCGTCCCACTACGGAGTCACTATTGGACGGTATGGGCTTGCTTCTCCAGGTGCCGAGTAACAAACCCACTGACTTTTCCGGGTTAATTTTTGCTCCTGTCACCGTTTCGTATTCTTTAAGTGTCTCGCCTAGCATCTCGACGTGCTTTTCGCTCGACACTATGACGGTGACATCGTCCGCATATGCAGACACGCTCGTCCCGCAACCCAGCTCTCGTGGGATACCCCTCAGTGTCGCCAGCTTCCGCAGTAGTGGTTCGATCGTCAATACATACAGAAGCGCCGACAAGGGACATCCCTGACGGACCGAACGCGTGATGTCGAACGGTTTTGACAGGTGACCGTTTACCCGTATTACCGATCGGATGCCGCTATACAAGGCAGCGATCCAACCGCGGAAGACAGGACCAAAGCCAGCTGCCCTGAGGACGGCCGCTAGGTATCGATGGTCGACCCTATCGAAGGCTTTAGATTGATCTAAATTGATCAGCGCCCCACCCATGCCAGGATCCTTAACTACCCTGTCCATGATGTAGCGCATGAGGTGGAGGTTGTCATGGATACTTCTGCCCGGCACGGCGCATGTTTGCGCCCTGTCGACCAGTTTATCGATGACAAGCGCCAACCTCTCGGCTATTACTTTGGCCAAAATTTTCAAGTCTGCGTTGAGCAGAGTGATGGGCCTGAAATTATCTATAAAATTCCCCTTGTTTGGGTCTTTCTTCAGCAATGTCACTGCACCTCGGCTCACGAAACCGGGAATTCTCCCGTTTTGTTGCCAGTTGCAGTAGACTGATGCCAAGAGGTCGCCAAACAAGTCTGGCATTTGACAATACAGCTCGTAGGGTAGACCATCCAATCCAGGTGACTTATCCCTCGCGCAGCCCGCCATAGCATCCCTTACTTCAGCAGCTGTGATGGGACCCTCACAACACTCTGCCTCTCCCGCCGAGAGCCGCGGCAGGCCGGTCAGGTAGGCAGTGAAGTCCATCCTGCGTTCCGACTCACCGCTCGCACCGAACAGTCGAGCAAAGTGCTGTTGAAAGGCCCCACACATCCTTTCGGGTTCGAGCAGACTACATCCCTGTTCATCGATTAGAGACCGAATGGTGGCTCTGTTACCGCGTTGCGCCTCCGCCACCCGGGCTTCTCGCGCAGCTTCGATCCCTTCGTTCCTTAAGGCACGCATTTTAGCTCTGACGACGCAACCTTCGTGTTTGGCGTTGAGGTGTTGGTCGAGGGCCATCCTCGCAGCCAAAACGTTGGTTGCGCTGCCAGTTGTAAGTGCCTCTTCTAGTTTCTTAACTAAGTCTCCCTCTACTCTATTTCGATCTATCGCTAGTTCTTTACTAAACCTAATAGATTCCGATTTGATTGCCATTTTCAGGGCAAACCACCAGCGGTTGTTAACGATGGCTCCTGTTAACGCCCTCTTAATTAATTCGCTAATCCGGTTCCTGTAAACCTGCCGCGCTAAGAGCGAAGCGTTCAGTTTCCAGTAACCGGGACCCTGCCTATGTGTTTTATCTAAGTCGAACGTACACGTCACAAACTTGTGATCTGTGTAGCTGACTATTTTAAATTGTGGACATCCTACACTATCTCTATCCGCTGTCCTACATAGAACTCTATCTAGATACGATCTCGACGATCCGACGCGGTTTGTCCAAGTCCACGTTGGCACGTTCGGATGGTCGAGTCGGAACCTGTCAGACAAATGGAAACGTCTGAGCAGGTCTTTGAGGCACTTACATCCCCTTCTACTCCTATCCACTCCCACATAGTCTATATGCGTGTCCAAGGTAGCGTTCCAGTCCCCTACTAACAGTAAAGGTCGTGACGTTCCCAGGAAAACCTCTAGACGTCTAAGGAAATCCGCCCGACCCGTTAAGGACGGTGCATACACTGCCACCAGACGGAAAGCACACCCGTTTGTGCTATCGACGTCCAAGACAACCAGCCTACCCTCCGGGTCTAGGAATATTGGCCTTACTTTTAGGTTCAGACTCTTCCGAAAAAGCACCGCGGTACCACCACCACCCATGTTTGGCAGACAGGGAGAAAAATAAATGTCGAAATGTCCACCAAACATGGACTTGAGGGCCCGCGGGTTACTGAGTCTGGTTTCACTGATAGCCATGATTTCTATGTTCTGTGACTTGATGTCATTTAGAAGGTAACCTTGCTTCCAAGCTGACGCCAAGCCACGTACATTTACACAACCTAATTTAAGCATAGTTGAAGTCGAAATTTGTGTTTCATACACGACAGTAAAAGAGACAAGAGAGAAGGTTACTTACTCGTTTCGAAAGTTTTAGCTTCCTCTTCTTTTGAAGTATCTTGGATGAGGTTTTTGAAGAGTTTCTTTGATAAATATTTTTGGAACCCCCCAACCGCATTTGGAAAGAGGGTTTTGAGTGTGTGGTGCTGCGTTTGTGTGATGTGAACTATTTTGATGTGTTTCGGTGGTGTAGTGCGTGGATGATTGTTAAGCTTATAATTATCTTCAGAAATGCTTGTTTGCGATATGATGTAGTCCATTAATTTTGTGTTTGTTGTGTCTATCGCTGATAGCATTGTGTGTGTTTTTGTGATGTTGGTGCTGGTTTGTTTGTGCAAGGGGCTTTCAGCGGTTACATATTTCCCTGCTTTGCATGCATTTAATTTTGGGGTTGTTTTTGATCTTTTTCTTTTACTTCCTGTGGCTATTTGCCATTCTGTAGAACTTTCATCGTTAGACGAAATATCTGACGAATCAGAAGGGGGTAAAGGCAAAGCATTTGGTTCTATTTGTGTGTTTGTCGATGGTGTTGTGGTGTGTGGTGTGTGTGGTGTGTGTGTTGTTGGGGAATTGGGAGTAGTATTGGTCTTTTCTTCGTTCTCAGTGGTTGTCTTCTTGGTTGTTGTTCTTGGTGTTGGTGTTGGTCTGTCTTTAGTTGTTGTTGGTGGTGTTGTTTCTGTTTTTGACTCAGGTGGTGGTGTTGTTTGGTTGGGTTGGTTTGTTCGTTGTTGCCGTTCTTTCGTTTTCGCATATAGCTGCTTGATCAGTTGTGCATACGGTGGTGTGGGTAATAATGCTGGTGTTTTGGGTTTTTGGTTTTCCCGTGGCTGTTGTTGTTGTTGTTGCTGTTGTTTCGCGGCAGAATTGCAGTCCTTTTGGAAGTGAGCTTCACTGCCACATATGTAACAGCGTGGTCGTCTGCCTTCCACCACTACATACAGCCTTTGCGTTTATGGTAACTTTATGTAGGTAGGTATTTTATTTAGTGACTCCTGGGTAATATGGAGAAGGATCTCCATTTTTTTACCCACCCACTGTTGCTTTTCAGAAACATTAATTTGCAATATATCAACTTCCTCCATATCGACACATACGGCTGATGTTATCCATAGTGTGTCTACCGTGGGAGGAATATTTTTTATGATAACCCTTGTTACCCTCTGACCAAGGTAACTCGGTATCATTGTTAACTCTTCTGTCTTAAGAGTTAGCGTTGAGAATCGTTTCGCTAACTCTTCACTTTGAAAAATAACTTGCACATGGGCAAATTTATGCCACCAAGTTACATAATCCTTATATTGCCATACAGATCTCAAGCATTTCTCGATCTTTTCCGTGCTTGCTTTTTCTGTTTTTTTTGTTTTTGAGTTTAAAATTTTATAAATAATGGTCTTTTTGTTTGTGTCTTCTAAAATGTCTTGTGGTATGTTGATCCGCACCTCGTCATTTTCTTTCGTAAGTAAAGCCTTTGTATCTTTTATCTGCTGTGCAGTAAAAGATACTACCGTCGTTTTTTCCTTTATCGCCTCGGCGAAGTTTGTTTTGATCTTGTTATTGTTGTTGTTGGTGGTGGTGCTGGTGTTGATGGCAGAGGTGACTGTTGCTGTATTAGCGTTGTTGTTGGCGGTTGTGATGCTGGCAGGTGTTGTTGTTGTGGCAGATGTGTGACCTTCTTCTTGTGTACTCCTCTGACCTTCATATGAATTACGAAGTGGCGGGAAATTTTTTTCATAATTTTCTTCGGCGTTCAGGCGTATTTGAGCAAATTGTTTGGCCATCATGCTCTTCTCTTTCTCTCCTTCCGTTGTCTGTGGTGAAAGGAACAAAAGAGGAGTGGAGTTGTTGTTGTTCTTTTTGTTATTGTTGTTCTTGGTGGTAGTGGTGGCTGCGATGTCAGTGGCAGTAGTGGTTTTGGTTTTGTTGTCGTTGGTGGTGGTAGTGGAGGTGGTGAAGGCAGTAGTAGTAAACGCAGCATTCCTGGTCTCTACGTCTTGTGTTCGTTCATGCGGAACGACTTGTTGGTCATATATATATAGATAGATAGATAGATAGATATATTGGGTAGCGAATCGTCAATTAGTAATAAAATTAATAATTAACAATTTTGCCGGGTAGCTCAGTATGAAAAAACCTTTATCGGTAAAACCATTTATAATCATATAGCTACCCGTATATATATATATATGTGTGTGTGTGTGTGTGTGTGTGTGTGTGTGTGTGTGTGTGTGTGTGTGTGTGTGTGTGTATCTATATATATAAAGGTTATTGCCATGCAAAATATCGAATTATTAAATGTTACCATCTCCATTTTTATTTATAATTCATAATTACTCAACAAACGAACAAACACGCGCACACACACACACGTACACATATCCATATATGTATAAAGCAAAACAAAACAGATTTCATAAAACATTGTACTTTACTCTTTGTATGATGTACTCTTCTATATGTTGTACTTAGCTGATTGTATGCACTCTGTGACCTAGCCAAATCTAAAGTGCAATTAAATGAAACCCGTTCTATGATACTAGTTTTTCTCGTAGTTTCTTTCGGAGTATACACGAATACACGTGGATTTCCAAATACTAGCTATGTGCCGACCAACGTACTGTTAAATCGCACTATTTTCCATCAATGACAAAAATGTTTCGCTTCATAAAAAGATTAATTAACATACCTCGGGTTATGCCATGCTGATGATTTCTAAAAAGAATGAAATAATGCTAATAATACTTTGCATGATTTTTTGTAAGAAAAATAAATATCCCTTTTCTTTAATTTCAAATTCTAATATATAATCCCGCCAAATACACTGAAGATATTATCTTCATCTCCTCTATTTACTTTCCGTAAGAGGTCATCACGCATGCATGTATGTATGTATGTATATGTATATATATGTATGTATATATATGTATGTATATATATATTTATACATATATATGTGTATATTTATAAATATATATATATATATATATATATATGTATATATATATATATATATATATATATATATATATATATATATATATATATACATATATATACATATATATATACATATATATATATATATATATATATATATATATATATATATATATATATATATATATATATATATATATATATATATATATATATATATATATATATATATATATATATATACATATATATACATATATATACATATATATATATATATATATATATATATATATATATATATATATATATATATATATATATATATATATATATATATATATATATATATATATATATATATATATATATATATATATATATATATATATATATATATATATATATATATATATATATATATATATATATATATATATATATATATATATATATATATATATATATATATATATATATATATATATATATAGTTCTTTTGGGCTCGGCAGATTTCGAAGCAACTAAAGTTATAAATATTTACATGCTATTAGTTATCGCTTTATCTGTTTCGATATCTACGCTCCAAAAAGAGATTACTCCACGTTCTCTCGAAATTCATAAATTTTTATAAGGTCAACAATACGTATGTATTCAACCATCCATACCTACATATATATATATATATATATATATATACACATACATATTTATGTGTGTGTGTGTGTGTGTGTGTGTGTGTGTGTGTGTGTGTGTGTGTGTATGTATACATATATATATATATATGTATGTATGTATGTTTGTATGTATGTATATGTGAGAATTAGGTTCTTAATTAGAAGCACAAGCCGACCACAGGTACAATGCAATACTGAATACATTGTGAACGCAGGGTATAATATTTCTATTGCTGATAGATGCCTTCCGGCAACGCTAGTGTTTCTGGTCTTCCGAATCCCTGCAGTATTGCCCTGAAGAAGATTGTGAGTTTGGAACACTCGTACTGTTATAAAACATAGGAAAAGATTGCCACCGCTGCTACCGCCGACGCCATGTTCATTACCCTCCTCCAGTTTTTGATAGATAGATAGAGAGAGAGAGAGAGAGAGAGAGAGAGAGAGAGAGAGAGAAAGAAAGAGAGAGAGAGAGAGAGAGAGAAAGAGAGAGAGATGAAGCGGTTAAAAATCTCACTTTCCACTTATATGTGTTCGGATACATTCCCACTGCGTGGTACTTTGAGCAAATATCTTCCAATATAGCCCCGAGATGATCAATGACTTGTGAGTTAAATTTCCAAACGGAAATTGTGTGAAAGCCAATTGTATATACATATATGTGTGTATGTAAATGCAAATGTATACATGCGCGCGATAACTAGTATTTATCAAACTACCAAATAAATGCTAGGTTGATAACTAGTATTTATTTTCTTATTTATCAACAACTTAGCGGTTCCAGCGAAAGCGACCTGAGTTTTAAAAATAAAGTAAGCATTGGGATAGATTTATTGACAAAATTCTTCAAGGTTGAGCCTCAACATCACCGCAGCCCAATGACTGAAATGAGAAATACTGTGCGTGTGTGTGTATATATATATATTTATATGTGTGTGTGTGTGTGTGTGTGTGTGTGTGTGCACATTCATGCATACATATATATATATGCATGTGAGCGTATTATATATCCGAAAAAGAAGCACACTATAAAACCTAAGCATTAATAATATATATATATATATATATATATATATATATATATAGAGAGAGAGAGAGAGAGAGAGAGAGAGAGAGATACACACACACACACACATATATATATATTTATATATAATACATGCATGCATCCATCCATCCATCCATACATACATACATAAGTATGAATGCATGTATTCATGTATGTGGTTTATATGTATGTGTGACATGTATACATACATACACGCATGCATGTATGGATGTAGGGGTGTTTTGTAAATATATCTAAGTATGTGTGTGAAGAGTTCAAACTTGAAACGCCAAAGACACTTCGAATTTTCTTTCATCGAGCGTCGAGCAAATAATTACTCTTTGTTTTCACTTTGCGTGTTATGTTTTCCTTTATTTTTGCATACACACATGCACACACACACACACACACAATACATATATATATACACACACATAATACATATACAGAGAGACAGATAGATAGATAGATAGATAGATAGATAGATAGATAGATAGATAGATAGATAGATAGATAGAGTGGAAGCTAGACTAAATGACAGACAAGTAAGAGTCGGACAGTCAAACAGACAGATTGATTGCTATAACAAAGAATGTAGAGGAAGTTGAAGTTATTATCTTAATGTACATCTGTAAGCCATCTTGGAAACACAGGATGTGGGAAATTAAATATTCGTCAAACAAGAAACTTGCTCAAGGGGAGACATCCGCTATTGAACTCTCTTCCTCGTTGATTTGGTGTTGATCTACGTTTTAACTTTTTGTTTCATTACTTTGCAAATGAAAGAAATTACGACTACGAGATAGTGGTGGCGTTGGTGGTAGTGGTGGTGGTGGTGGTGGTGGTGGTGGTGGTGGTGGTTGCTGTGGTGGTGGTGGTGGTGGTGGTGGTGGTGGTTGCTTTGGTGGTGGTGGTGGGGGTGGTGGTGCTCATATATTGTGGTGCTTGTGGTGATAGAGGTTGTGCTGACAGCGGTAGTAGTGGTTGTGGCGTTGGGGCTGTAGTGGTGGTAGTGGTGGTAGTAGTGGTAATGATGATGACAATGATGGTTGTAGCCAGGGTTGTGGTAGTAGTATTAGTGGCCATGGTGGTAATGGTGGTTGTGGCGTTGTGGTGGTATTATGGGGTAGTGTTGGTGTCTGTGATGGAATAGGCTGTTGTTGTTCTTGTTATTGTTGTTGTTGTTGTTGTTGTTGTTGTTGGTGGTGGTGGTGGTGGTGGTGGTGGTAGTGCTAGTGCTGGGGGTAATAGCAGTAGTGTTAACGGTCGGGACTGGGGGTTAGTGATAGCAGTGGTTGTAGTGGATGTGATGGTAATGTTGGTGGCTTGTTGTAGTGATAGTTGAGAAAGTGAGGGATATTAGTAATGGCGTTAGTAATGGTAGGAAATTGGTGGTGGTGGTGGTGGTGGTGGTAACAGAAGTTCTAGTTGTGGCTACGGAGACGTCTGGAAGGGAAGCTGGTAGTCGTGATTTAAGGTAACGAAGGAGTGGAGATGATGGTGGTGGTGGCAGTTTATGATGTTAGCGATGGTGTTAGTGGCTGTGGTAGTGTTTGTGCTGGCGGGTAGTACTCATAGTAGTGTTGATGTTGGATGTGGCAGCGTGGTATTAGCGGAACTGGTAGCAGTGGTGTTGGTGCTGGTGGTTACGGAGGTGGTCAAGACTTCAGTTCTCATAGGAATGTTAGATTTGTAACTATTAACCTCAGTACTACAATAATCTCTATTTATTAATCTTTCTATCCATCTATTTATCTGTTCATCTGTATATCTATCTATCTATCTATCTATCTATCTATCTATCTATCTATCTATCTATCTATTTGTCTGTCTATCTATCTGTGTATCTATCTATCTATCCATCTACCTGTTTATCGATCTATCTATTTATTTATCTATCTATATATCTGTCTTTCTGTCTCTAAATATATGTGTGTATGAATATGGATATATTGTGTGTATATCTACCTACTCGTACATACATACACATATATATGTGTGTATGTATATATATATATATATATATATATATATATATATATATATATATATATAGGTATATATATATGGGCATATATATACATATATATATATATATATATATATACACAAGACGGTATATATATATATATGTGTGTGTGTGTGTGTGTGTGTGTGTGTGTGTGTGTGTGTGTGTGTTTAAACTGCACATGGTCTTGAATAAAGAAAATGAATAGAAAAATTACATAAAACTTTGCAAGCTGAAATCAGCGAGACTGGATCCAGGTCTGATAAATATGACTTTTTCCTATACTAAGAAAAACAAAGAAATTTTCGCTGCAATACTCAAAAGTGTATATACCAACACCATTTTCTATACAAAAGACTCCAAGCAATATGTGACTCTTTATTTTTCCTTCTTCCCTTCCATCATTCTCACTTTTAATATATAAGTTTATATGAATTATATATGCCAAACCCACCTTAAGAATACGTATACCAATATAATCACAGTTGAACTATGATCCAAAAGCACCTATTCTTTGAAAACATATAGTCGTTTTTGTTTTTCATTCATAAAAGCATATAGAATAAAATTATTCGTCACTTATGTTAAAAAGTAAAACTTGTTTTAATCACGTTATATATATATAATAATAATAATAATAATAATAATAATAATAATAATAATAATAATAATAATAATAATAATAATAATAATAATAATAATAATATTAGGGACAAAATCCAAAATTACAGGTAAAAACTCAATTAAAATCAATTTATAAAAAATTAAAATTAAATTCAGCTTTATAGATAAAGTATATATAAAATATATAGTTTTAGGGAAAATAACCAAGTTTCAAGAACTCATCGATGAAAATCCACTATCACATATAGAAAAATTAACAATTATCTTTATCTTGAGATATTTACTTTGTTTTATATTATACTCATTTATTGTGCTTTTAATTGTTAATTTTTCTATATGTGATAGTGGATTTTCATCGATGAGTTCTTGAAACTTGGTTATTTTCCCTAAAACTATATATATATATATATATATATATATATATATATATATATATATATATATATAAAAGAAAGTTTTGACGTATTTTCAGAGAATCAAGCAGAGCTCACAGTACGCTTTCAACATTCTAGTATTTGAAAAGAGGGAAGTCAGCCGAATACGACTATTTGCTGCGACTACACAATGTAATTGCAATTTTATAGCAGCCTCGTGCTTTTGACTTGCCGTGAAATACTCTGATGTATAGTTTCTTCGTTATATTACAGCACAATTATATTCATGGGTGTAATATACATGTGTGTGTATACATATATATATATATGTGTGTGTGTGTGTGTGTGTGTGTGTGTGTGTGTGTGTGTGTGTGTGTGTGTGTGTGTGTGTGTGTGTATGTGTGTGTGTTTGTGTGTGTGTGTGTGTGTGTGTATATGTATGTATGTATGTATATATATATATATATGTATGTATGTATGTATATAGATAGATAAACACAGAGAGAGATAAAGAGAGAGTGAGAGAGAGAGGGAGACGTAGATAGATATATAGATACACACATACACACATATTCATTAAAGATAATCTTAATAACAGCAGATCATACACATTGACTTTTTCCATATTTTCTAAATCCACAACGCTGCTAGCTTAATCCTGGTTAAGAAGGTCTCAAGAATATTATAGTCGATCTTTTGCCTTCACTTGAAATTTGCCAAAAATACAACATATGATATGGATTCATGCATAAATATGTATTGTTTCTTTAGGCTCAACCCTCGAAAGCTTTCGCGGCTCCGTCAAATGTTAGCAACATTTAAATGCCAAATGTTCGGTTTGGTTTGTAATGGAAAGATATTTGGGCGGATTGTCGAGTAAAAGAGAAATGGCTACCTCGTGGAGTGTCTTACTGTGGAGATTCTTCATCATGTGGTAAAGTATGTTGATCTTCATGTGACACCTTGGGCAAGTTCTTCTACTATGGCCTCGGGCCGACCAAAGCCTTGTGAGTTGATTTGGTAGACGAAAACTGAAAGAAGCTCGTCGTGTATATATATATATACATACATATATATATATATATATATATATATATATATATATATATATATATATATATATATATATATATATATATATATATATATATATATATATATATATATATATGTATGTATATATATATATATATATAGATATACCGGAGTAAACATATAAATGTGAAACAAGTTGGAAAAAAAGAGTACTCAAATACCAGAGGTAGAGTAATATCACAAAATATCACAAAATATCACAAAAACTGTTACTCAAACAAAACTGTCCGACGAACGGGAACGTGAAACTCGGCAAAGGTAACCAATAGAATAAGTACTAGGCTTAAGAATAAATCCTATGGTCGATTTGTTTCACTAAAATCCTGTATTGCGGTGCTCCGGCATGGCCTGAGTCAAAATGACTGAAACAAGTAAAAGAATAAAGGAACACACGCACAAACACAAACACACACATGCTGAATACATGGCGTGTTCGTCGTGTATGTTGATTTTTGTTCATTTTTATGTGTCTCGACCATACGTGTACTGATGAATAAAAGATGCAGATTACTGTGTTGATTATGAAACCATTGGTTTACCGTTAAGTTAAAAGTTTTTAGGAGGTTAACTTTCAGAGTTGCATTCCCTCGCGATCGGTAAAAATGTGTTTATCATAGTAGCTTGACTTCTAGAGTCCCTCTTAGCGTGAGGCGTTATTGTATAGTAATGCCCTTATATAAATTATATATATATATATATGTGTGTGTGTGTGTGTGTGTGTGTGTGTGCGCTCTATCTTTCTGTCTATCTATCTATCTATCTATCTATCTATCTATCTATCTTCTTATCTATCTCCCCCTCTCGTTCTTCTTCCTTCTGTTGCCCTTGCTTCTCCCCTTCACTGCTATATCTCTCTCTTACTCTCTCTCCCTGTCGCTCGTCGCTCACCTCTGTTCAACTTCCTCCCTTTTCCTCTCTCTACCACTCCTCGTTGATCACACGTGACCTTCTTCCTTTCTCCATTCGGCCAGCATAAAAAGGTAACACGAACTGCTATCTCTCTGCTCAAGTTCGTCACATCACAGCGTTCAGTATCTCATATCGTTCGGCTTAACGGCCCTCAACGTTTGTTTTCCTTTGTCTTGGTTTCTGTTTGCCACTTTGGAATCCTCCAAATAGCAGGTTTTTGCTTTGCGGGAAGAGCTATTCTAAGAGTGCGTTCTGCCTCATCTTCGAAACGCCTAGTTTGGAATAGAGGCAGCCGATGAAGAAAAAGTTCCATATATGGCTTGTCTGTTTTCCTATGTGTTCATTCTGTTGTCCGTAAAAAAAGTTTGTCTTTTGTGCTTTGTTTATGCTCCGATTCCTTTTTTGTCCACGTTTTTTTTTTTTGATGTCTTGTACCCGGATATGCATCTATATATACATGTACATGTAGGTATGCACATATATGTATGTATATATGCATATGCTCAAATATCACTTATATTATATATATATAAGTATGTATATATATATATATATATATATATACATATATATATATATATATATATATATATATATATATATATATATATATATATATATATATATATATATATATATACATATATATTGCAATTTAGGGTATCTAAAAGATACCATCATATATAGCAGTCAAAAACTTGACTCTAAAACCACATCAAATATTCATACAGCACCAGGAGAGAAGACAAAGAGACAAAATAAACTAGCAAAAAAATTATTGGATAATTCCAGATCCCGGATTTCTGGATTTGCATAAGAAATTGGTTTGCCTTATCAGTGGTATATACACAAAATAGTACATAAATACAAATATATATATGTATGTATATATATATATATATATATAAATGTATATATATATATATATATATATATATATATATATATATATATATATATATATATATATATATATATATGAATACTTACATATACACACGTATACACACATATATATATACACGAATGCACTCGACCAGTTGAAATTGCCCGCCTAAACTCCACGTGCTATATGGTCAAAATACCACTGCAGTGAATATAATGACGAAGTAAATATATAAATTTATATAAATAAGGATACGATCGTTATTTAAGGATCTTATCCTTATATATATATATATATATATATATATATATATATATATATATATATATGTATATATATATATATATATATATATATATATATATATATATATATATATATATATATATATATGTATATATATATATATATATATATATATATATATATATATATATATATATACATATATATACATATATATATATATATATATATATATATATATATATATATATATATATATATATATATATATATATATATATGTATATATATTGTATAAAAGATCGTAGGTAAGGCCAAAACAATGCGAAGTGAATGCAAGGTGAATCACAAGAAAACAAATATGTGAATTAATGTAGACTTACCTTGTATTCAATATTTCGGGGTTATGACTCCATTTTCAAGAAATTGACGAATGTTGCCGACACGCGCATCAGCAACATTCGTCAATTTCTTGAAAATGGAGTCATAACCCCGAAATATTGTATACAAGGTAAGTCTACATTAATTCACATATTTGTTTTCTTGTGATTTACCTTGCATTTACTTCGCATTGTTTTTGCTTTACTCACGTCCTTTTATGCAATATATTTTACATAATGTTTCACAGTAATTATTATTATATATATATATATATATATATATATGTATGTATATAATGATGAAATAGTGCTATAAATGGCTGCCAATGACTAGAGAATTAAAGAGCTTTATAAGGTGTAGAAAAAATAACAGTAAATGTGTATGCTTTGAACACCTTTTTCTTACTTGGACGTACATTCCAAATTCTCAAATAGGTGTAATCGACCCCACCACCACCACCATGCCCCGAACGGATGAAAGGCAATGTCGACCTCGGTGGAAATGGAACACAGAACGAAAAATCGGACGAAATAACGCTAAGCATTTTTTGCTCAGCGTACAAGCGATTCTGCCAGCTCGCCGCCTTAACGATGATGACGATGCAGATGATAATGACTGAAGTCAGTTCATTTTCCTTCTGCTTTTGCTGTTATTGTTGTTGTTGTTGTTGTTACTGTCCCATTGTGTTACCTTTGCTGCTGCTGCTGCTGCTGCTGCCGTTGCTGGTGCTACTGCCGCCGTTGTCGCTGCAGCTATTCTTATTGATGTCACCGCCGACAGCAACTGCAGCAGCACCACATACAGATCGATCGATTTATTTTGCTATTACCACACCTACTGCCACTCCTATCACCACTACGTTCACTACGACAACGACCACCACCACCACCACCACCACCACTCCTACTACTACTACTACTACTACTACTACTACCACCGCATGTATTACAACCAACACTACAAACAACTCCGCTATCACCACCACCACAGTGTCACCACCAACGTTACCACCACCACAGTCACTACCACCACTACCACCGTCACTACCACCACCACCACCACTACTACCACTTCGACTATTACGACCAACACTAATACTAATCACCAGTACTATCACCTCCAATAGCAATAACAATAACAGCCACAACAACTACAATAACAATAATAACTACAATGACAACAGCAACAATAACAACAACAAAAAACAATAACAATAGCAACAACAGCAGCAACAACAACAAGAACAACACCACAAGCACCACCACCACTACTACTATCACTGCCATCTTTTTCATGTTATCTGGAATCGAAGAGATTCACCAAAATTTATTCGGTCGAATTCCGTTTTAATTATAAGGTTAACTGGTCCCATCCTCTATCCCCGCCTTACGCTGACCCGCCGTGGCCTCGATTTTGTAGTGAGGGTGGTGGGGGTGGCGGTGGTGGGTTTATAACGATCGGTCGGTCGGTCGATGGTACTTGGCGCTGGTGTTGGTAACAGTGACGCTGGAGATGGCAGTGGTGGAATTGGTGTGTTGTTGGTGGTGGTGGTGGTGCTAGTGGTGGAGGTGGAAGTATTGATGATGGTGGAATCGGTGGTGTCGAGAATGTTGTTGTTGTTGTTGTTGTTGTTAGTGGTGTTGGTGTTGTTAGTGGTGGTGGTGGTGGTGGTGGTGGTGGTGGTGTTGGTGGTGGTGTTGGTGGTGGTGTTGGTGGTGGTTTTACGACGCACGGTCGTTCGGTCGATGGTACTTGGCTTGGAGCTGGTGCAAGTGAAGTTGGAGGTGGTGGTGCTTCTGATGGTGGTGGTGGTGGTGGTGTTGATGGTGGTGGTGCTAGTGGTGGTGGTGGTGTTGGTGGTGGTGTTGATGGTGGTGGTGGTGTTAGTGGTGGTGGTCGTTGTTGTCGTCGTTGGAGAGGTGGTTGGTCGTGTAGAGTGAAGGGTCTGGTACAGTCAATCTTTCAATTATCTCGCTTCCATGTTTTTCTTTCGACCTGATTTAAATGATGTTGTTAAAGTTGAACTGACACCCGCCCCAAGGTGAGTTAAGGCGCAGTTAGGGGTAGTACGTACGGCTGGATGACGTGGTGGAGTAGGGCGGGGGTAGTTGTAATTGCAGAGAGGTGATAGTGGCTGATGGCGAAATCGGTGATGGCACACGGGTTGTGGTTGGGAGCTGGAAGTTATTGATAGTATTGAATGTGGAATTAGAATTATATTAGCGGTGATAGTAGAGGTGGTGGGGGGGGGGTCGTCGTCGTCATGTAGTGGTGATGGTGGTGGTGGTGGTGGTGTGGTTGAGGAGGTAGTGCTGTTGGTCACAGTCTCAGTAGTGGAAGAGGGATCTTTTCCGAGGAGAAAGTATACTTGGAGCGGTGAAGGTAATGATGATGATAGTGGCGGCAGCGGTGACAGCGGTGGCAGTGGTGGCGGTGGCAGTGGCGGCAACGGTGGTGGTGGTCATCATGATATACTAGGAAAATTCGGAGTGATGAGGAGTAATGTGCTGTCAAATACGTATGTCTGAGCGCGTATATGTGTATGTATGTATGTATGTATGTATGTATGTATGTATGCATCGATCTATCGATCGATCTGTTTATCTGCCTGTCTGTTTGTTTGTCTGCCCACTTGTGAGGCTATGTATGTATGTCTTTATTCTGTTTTATTTCAAGATTTCTTGCCAACAGAGAAAGAGCCAGTTTCTAACCTAGATCCAAGGCTCCTTCATTGAAATTTCAACATCAATAACTGGGTGCTTTTGTATGTATGTATGTATGTATGTATGCATTCTTGTGCATATAGTTGCATATCTAGACATGCTCATATATATTTAAATGATAAACTTCTGGAAAGTTTTACAGAATTTTACAGTTCCTGTGATGGATTGGATCTGTAGTCTTCGAATTAGCTTTCTCCTTTCTGGTTTTGAGAAGCCTAATTTCTCAAGATTGGTATTTAGGCAGTGTGTTACATATCCCAGGGCCCCAATAATTACAGGTATAAACCCGAACTTGTAATCTGGATAGAGTAACTGCAGATTTCTCAATAGTTCAGCATAGGTGTTCTCTTTTTCACTGATCTTCAGCATTATGCTAACATCCGTTAGGCAGTTAATTTCCACAACTGTACACAGTTTCTCTTCTCTATCCCAAATCATTATATCAGGTTAGTTGTGCTTACATTTTATTGAGGTCTTCACTGATACATTCCTCCAGTATTCCGTTTTATTATGAGTGACTATGGCTTCTACCATATTGTGGGTTTCTATTTGTCCTCGAGATTATCCTTCCGACGGATTTCATTTTAGAGTGTCCTAGCTACAACACCATGTCTCATCGGTAGCTAATCCCGTGATGACATTTTTGGACAACTGCTTATGATGTGGGTGATATCTTCAGCGTAAGTTCCACAAAGTCTATATCGATTGTCACATTTTACGGCCTTTTCTGCATCTCTATCCCTTTTGTGCATCAGGTACTTGATTGATATTTTCTGTGTGTGTGTGTTTCTATGTATGTATGTATGTATGCATGTATGTATGTATGTATGTGTGTGTGTACATGTGTATGTATGTGTGTGTAGGCATATATGTATGTATATATCTGTCTATCTTTCTATACATCTATTTGTAAGTGTATATATATATATATATATATATATATATATATACATACATACATACATACATACATACATACATACATACATAGCCATCAATGGAACTGTAAAGATATGTAAAACTTTCCAAAAACTTAGCACATAAATACATATGCATGCATCTAGACATAAAAACGTATCCATAAAACAAGCATACAAATCTGCGCATACACTAACACCAAATACTGCACACACACACATATGCACAAATACCTAGATGATGTTGATAAAAGTTCCAATGAAGGAGCCTTGAATCTATGTTAGAGTCCGGCTCTTTCTCTATGGACAAGAAATACAGAAATGAAACTGATTGATAACATACATACATAAATACATACATACGTAAATGTAGAACGACAGAATGAGTGCTCAACACCGCATTGGTATATATATATATATATATATATATATTATGCATACGAGCATAATTTTTGTAGAGGACAGATGGCACAGGGAACAAACCTTGGATGAATTCTAAAGTTGATGCCATCATCACTTGGACAATGCTTTTGAAATACGTTCCACATTATGCAGCGTCCACAGAGTTGGAGGGAATAAAGTTTGAATTCCTCGAGATAATCCCAATATTCAAGACTTGATATGTCGTCTATTGTTTCACTGATCGATCTCTGAGGTGCTTCAATTTTTATAATAACAGCATTCAAGGTGAGGACGGGCGAAGGTAGAGAAGAGAAGGAAATTGATAGGATCGTCTCTAGACCGGAAAGTGCAGATGATTCAGGAGCACACTCTGCAAACCATGTCAACTTCAGAAATGATAGAAAATAATTGTATTTTTAATGCATCACACAAACTAAACTCGTGGTTATCTGTAATCTCGAATTGGAACTTGGATAAAAATTGAACGTCGATTGAGGCAAAAACTCCAGGGACATCACTGGTAAAAGCACAAATCAATGTGTATGTCTTAAAAAGAATAACATGTAACACAAGGAAGAATACGAAGAATGAATATAACGCAACATTATTATTAGTTACATTTGCAAGGCGTGAATCGTAAGCACGTCGGGCTGAATGTTTATGGCATCAGGTCAGTTTTAAGTTTTTCGTCCAAATTCCGCCTAGGTCGACTTTGCCTTTCATACTTCGGGTTCGATAAAATAAGTACTTCAGTCGATGCATATACACGTGCGCGCGAGCCGGAATTGCTGGCCTCGTGCCAAAATTTGAAATCATTATTAGTTACAATTGTTTCTGTACTACTATGTTTCTAACACCATACCACGTAAAAGATTTCATGTGACTGTTATGCAATTTCTGAAGTTGATTACCGCCTGGCTCTAGGTTCGATTCCTCTGCGCAGCACCGAACCGCCATGAATTGCAATCTCTGTTCGTTAAACGCAATATATATATATATATATATATATTGAAAATGGGGAAGGCCGGCTATGGGATTATCTTGGATTTCCCGTCCATAAAGCTAAACCCTTTATGGACGGGAAACCTAAGGTAATCCTATAACCGGCCTTTCTCATTTTTAATATATACTGCTCTGCACCTTAGAGTGTGCTTGTTCTCCCGATTTATGTTTTCTACAAGCCATATATATATATATATATATATATATATATATATATATATATATATATATATATATATACATATATATATATATATATATATACACACATACACATACACACACACTCACACATACACACACATACATACATGCATACAGGATGCTATTTTGAGCTGATACTACTTCTTTCGCAAATAATGAATACACACACACACACATTCATACAGACATACAGACATAGTCATACTTACATGCATATCAACATACAGAAGCAAGTGCAAGTGTGAGTGTATAAATGCATGTTTATATATATATATTTGTGTGTGTGTGTGTGTGTGTGTGTGTGTGTGTATAGGCGCAGGAGTGGCTGTGTGGTAAGAAGATTGCTTCCCAACCACATGGTTCTAGTTTCAGTCCCATTGCGTGGCATCTTCGGCAAGTGTCTTCTACTATGACCTCGGGCCGACCAAAGCCTTGTGAGTGTGGAATTGGTAGACGGAAATTGAAAGAAGCTCATCGTGTGTGTGTGTGTGTGTGTGTGTGTATGTGTGTGGGTGTGTCTGTCTGTCTGTCTGGTGTGTTTCTGTCCCATGAGAAACACATGAGAGCGATAGAATAAGTACTAGGCTGACAAAGAATAAGTCCTGGGGGGGGGGGGGTCGATTCGCTCAGATAAAAGCGGTGCACCAGCATGGCCGTAGTCAGATGAATGAAACAAGTAAACGAATAAAGTAATAAA
>NC_142941.1:33138189-33150689 GCF_046866305.1 Octopus bimaculoides | reverse complement strand
TCGTTACTATCGCCATAATGGTCGTTTTCTGTCTTATCACATTCGTCATCGCCGTCACCACCACCCCTACCAGCGTCGCCGCCGTCGCCGCCGTCGCCGCCGTCGCCGCCATGACCATCAATATTGATTTGTGTGGAATCTATTAAAATCGTTCGCTAAATTACAAGTGTTTGATAAGATGCATTGTCATTCATTAATCTCTATCTCTTTAATTATTTATCGTCATCAATATCACCATAAACAGCAGCAGCAGCAGCATTGTAATTCATCATCATCATCTTCATCATCATCATCATCATCATCATCATCATCATCATCATCATCATCACCGTCGTCGTCGTCGTCATCGTCATTATCATTGCTATTGTCATTATTGTCATCGGTGTTGTAGCCGAAATCGTTATTATGAAAACCGTCGCATCATCATCATCATCATCGTAGTCATCGTCATCGTTCTCACTCTCATTAATGGTGGTGTTCACTTTGTTGTTGCTATCTTCACCATCATTATCATCATCGTCATTATCATCGTCAGCATCATCATTATCATTATCGTTGTCATCGTCATAATTATTGTCATCATTCTTATCGTCAGCATTATCTTTCATACTAACACAATCACTTTCCTCGTTATATTCGCTAATCCTCAGCGTTCTTTTTCTTGGTATTACAACCACCGCCATCACCACTGCAATCACTAACCACTACCACAATCATAATCGTCGTCGTCGTTATCATCATCATCAACAATACCATTTTCATCAGGGGTCTCTACTCCCTGCTCCCTTTTTTTTTTTTTACTTTATTGGCAGGACTTACACTCAGAACCTGAGTGCAAAATAATTACCCATTTTACAAAAAGATGCAAAATAATTTACCCATTTTACAGCGTACAAAGCAGCCTCTGGATCTCCAAAATGCTCTTACGAACAACAGGAACAAGAGCAACAAATACGCCAATGTGGACCGCACTCGGCATATAACCAGGAATGTAGATAATAGACCTGGAAGCATGAAAATCACTGTAGGCCTTAGTGAGGAACTCAGAACTTTATATAGATTCTGGTGACGTTTGAAATCAGAATGTAAAGAAACGTACATGTGTAACTCATGGCATTCGCTCTTTTTTTTGCATTGTTATTTTTCACCAAATACCTGGGAATACTTGAGGCAGATGGAATCAAACATCACGACATGAAGGAAAAGATAAAAACAGAATACCGGCGGCGAGTGAGAAAAATATTGACTTCAAAACTGAATGCCAGAAACATAATTTCGGTAATAAACTCGTGCGCAGTCACTGTAATTTGGTATGGCGCTGGAATCCTGATGTGGACAGAGGAGGAGCTAAAGGAGATGGACAGGATGTTAAGAAAGCTCCTAATGATGCATGGAGCCCATCATCTGTGTGCATACACTGATCGCTTATATATAAAGAGAGCAAATGGAGGAAGGGGAGTACTAAGTGTCGAAGACTGCATACATATCGAACTTGAGAGCTTAATGAGTTACCTAGCCCAAAGTAAAGAAAACTTGCTAATGTCAGTTAGGAACGAGGAAGTATTGAAAGCAGAGAAAAAAAGAGAAAACAAAGGAAGAAGTATAAAAAAGATATGAAGAAGAATTATGCAACAAGGGACAACACAATTAATTCCATGCAGCCACAACTGAAGTTGCTGGAAAAAACAGGTGGGATCGCCTGATGAAAGGAATCCTAAAAAAAGAGACCGAGAGCACAATACTGGCATCGCAGGACCAAGATTTGGTCACGAACTGAAGGGTCAACCTTAAGAATGAGCAAGTGTCTCCGCTGTGCTATAGAGTGGATTGAAGCCATTTCCCATATCACAAACGAATGCCCTAGACTTGCCCAAAACCATTTCAAGTTGTGGCGACCCAACCAGATAGCGAAAGTGCTACATTGGAAACTTTGCGAAAGATGGGAGCTAGAGAAAAGCAAGACGTGGTATGAGAACAAACCGCAGAGAGTGGTGGAGTTGGACAGTAGCTAAATCCTCTGGGACCTAGTGGTGATGGACAAGGTACACCATCTATGCTATATAGCTGATGTTGCATGCCCCTTTGACCCACGAATAGTCAAGAAGGAAGATTGAAAGATAGATAGATAGATAGATAGATAGATAGATAGATAGATAGATAGATAGATAGATAGATAGATACAACCCTCTTAAGTACGAAATAGCCCGGGTATGGAGAATAAAGCAGGTGAAGATAGTGACAATTATTATTGGATCCTTGGGAACAGTATCAGAAGGCATCAAGAGGAATATAAAGGAAATCGGAATAGAGTGCCCTGTAGAACTGTTACAAAAGGTTTGCCTCCTTGGCACAGCTAGAATAATCAGGAAAGAATTAGCTGAAAAGAACGAATAGCACGGTACTGTAGGCTGCAGATAGTAAGCCTGCAACGCATGTAAGACTCCAGGAGCTCCAACAAAACTTGTAATAAAGAGAAAATAATAATAATAATAATAATAATAATAATAATAATAATAATAATGATGATGATGATGATGATGATGATGATGATGATGATGATGATGATTTCATTTATTTGCCACAAGGGTGAAGGAGGAAGAGGACAATACAAAAACAGACATAGAGTCTGGGGGGGGGGGGGTTACATATAATGAAATTATAAAAACAAAAAGAAAAATAAGAAATTAATTTTACACGGTATATGCTGAAACAGAAGTTACATGCATAGCATACAATGTTTTAAAACCAAAAAATAAAATGCGGGTAGGGTGATAGAGATGTAATCCTTCTGATACAGGAAGCCCTCTAAGGGATAATCGAGGAACCCCACTGCACGAGATTTCCTTGAAACCCCAGGAGCAAGTGCCCTCTCCAATTCCTTCTCTCTGACTCACAGGTCTACACTTAGAGACGTACCATCCACTCTTGCCATTTTCTCAACTTTCACCCACCTTTCAGTAAACTCACTCGAGGACAGCACTTCCCTCTCCATTCTCAATTTCGTTTACAAGTAAAACTTCAAGAAGTCAATGAGAGTTCTACCAAAGAAGAATGTATCTGTCCTCGTGCCTTTCAGCCTTGTCCACCAAAAAACATCTTTCGCCACAGCCACCAGGCAAAGGAAAACTGCTTTGCCTGCTCCATTGAAGGAGGACAGCGGTGCGATCATCACTACAGATTCGGCCGACAGACGGATCCGTCCCACACGCGACAGCAGTTGTTTGACATGACCCCACAATTCACCAATGCCCTCGGTAGCACTGCCAGGCAAAATTTTAACTCAGGACATAAAAAAGCGTGAAGAAATGCAGCTTAGCATTTGGTCCGGCGCGCTGACGATCAAAACAAAGGGTAAAATGTTCTTGCCGAGCCGCCGCCTTCAGAACGGGACGCGGGTCCGTCACAGGATTACTCACGTTTTTTCCAACCGAATGGATATGAGCAACGTGAAATGAAGTGTTTTACACAAGAACACAACGCATCGACCGGTCCTGGAATTGAAACCACCATCTTACATTGATGAGCGCAACACCCTAACCACTAAGCTACGCGCCTCCACTCTTAGAGTATCACTTGATCTTAAGTTAGTTCTACATAGGAAATTGTGATGGACAGACATTTTGTTTACCGATTCCTATTCCCCTGGGGAACTAGACGAAGGATGAATGATACTAATAAACCCACTAACCATGAAGACAACAGTAATAAAAACCGTAGTAGCAACTCAAAATACTACCGGCGTAAACCTGGTCATAGCACCACTAATGGTGGTATAAATGCGCAGAGCCTTGATAATAGAACTAATGATAATATACATATACACCGTATGCAATACCTTAACAACTGTAAACATGTGTCGCTTGATAAGACTACTGGTAAATCGGGAGACATGATCTGGATCATACTCCCATTTGCGATGAAAATAAAGAACGGTTTAGCTAAGCAAATATTTGACATTATAAATAAGCACTTTGATAAGGATAATAGGTATTCGAAACTTATAAATAGTAGCATAATAAGAAAAGGTTATAGTATTACGCATAACTTAGCGAGCATCCTATCCTCCTTGAATAATAAAAAACTAGACACTTTCTATTTAAATAGAAGCAACAATAACAACGACAGCGGTAATAGTAAGAATAAAAATAATAAACCCTACCCCAATCTTAGTAAAGGGAACACTCAGAATCATAATAGCCCTATCAATCTCAATAGATCTAGCTCTAGTCCACTAGAAAGCTATCCCCCACTCCACAGCAGAATCTATGTGACTGTAGGAATAGGGAGAATTGTGCCCTCGAAGGATGTAATTTACCAATGTACAGTCACAACACAGTTTAGTAAAAGGAGTTACATTGGAGCTACCCAAAGTGAAATGAATCGTAGACTAACCGCACATCAGTACACTTTCAGAAATAGAAACAGAATTAACTCGACTAGATTACTCTTTACTCTTTTACTCTTTTATTTGTTTCAGTCATTTGATTGTGGCCATGCTGGAGCACCACCTTTAGTCCAGCAAATCGACCCCAGGACTTATTCTTTGTAAGCCTAGTACTTATTCTATCGGTCTCTTTTGCCGAACCGCTAATGTTACGGGGACGTTAACACAACAGCACGCGTCATCTTTGCAAGTAAGTTTTAACTTTATATTTCTGACGCGACTCTATCTATCTTCGTATCTTTCTCCCCCTCTCGTTCTTCCTTCTGTTGTTATTCGCCTCTCCCCTTCACTGCTATATATTTCTCTCTTCCTCTCTCTCTCTCTCTCTCTCTCTCT
Organism: Octopus bimaculoides; assembly: GCF_046866305.1. Classification (NCBI taxonomy): domain Eukaryota; kingdom Metazoa; phylum Mollusca; class Cephalopoda; order Octopoda; family Octopodidae; genus Octopus; species Octopus bimaculoides. The sequence continues at coordinate 33,145,909 of NC_142941.1, read as the reverse complement.
CTCTCTCTCTCGTTCCTCACCTATATTGTACTTCCTCCTTTTTTTCTCTCTGTACCACTCTTTCTCCTTACCCCTCTCTGGTCACATGTGTCCGGCTCCTGCTTGCTTTCTTATCTTGGCCACTGCCAAGCTAGCACAAACTTCTTCTCTCTTCCTTTGAGTTCGTCACATCACAGCGTTCAGTATACATATATATGTTTTTCATGTCTGGCCCTACTAGCCCTTTTTGTTTATTTTCACTGTTTCGTTTTCCTGTCTTATCTTCTGTTCGCCACTATATTCCTCCGCGTTAAAATTCAATTTGTTTCCGTGGGAAGAGCCATTCTAAACAATGCGTCCTGCCCTAACTCTTCGAAACGCTTAGTTTTAGAATGGTGGCAGCTGATGAAGGAAATGTTGTCCATGTGGCCTGTGTGTTTTCTGTGGTCTGTTTATGTTCTGCTTTTCATTTTGTCCACGTTTTTTTGTGACGTCCTGTACCCAGATATGCATCTATATATACATGTAGATGTAGGTATGTACATACATGTACGTATATATGCATATACTCACATATTATTTGTATTATATATATATATATATATATATATATATATATATATATATATATATATGACGGTTTCCTTCAGTTTCTGTCTACTAAATCTACTCACAAGGCTTTGGTTGACCCGAGACTATAATTGAAGACACTTGTCCAAGGTGTCACGCAGTGGAACTGAACTCGGAATCTTGTGATTGAGAAGCAAGCTGCCTACCACTCATCGACACCTGCACCTAGATATACGGAGCGCTTCACGAATTTGCGTGTCATCCTTATGCAGGGGGCCATACTAATCTTCTCCGTATTGTTCCAATTTTTTCTATATGTACAGCTGAAGTTAGAATTTATGCACATTATATATACTATACAGACCGGTTTTCAATATAATATAGATTTGAAATGCATATACAAGACTACATATTTTATAGAAGAGTATATTAGATTGAATCAATCCCAGTATATGGCTGGTATTCTATTTTATCAAGTCTCGGAGTGAGGAAATATCAGCTCCTCTCCGATGGAATTTGAACTCAAAACGTAGAGCCGTAGTTAAATATTGTATGTCATTTGAACATAGCCCGTCAGGTCTATGTAAAGAAATATTAAACATTATATATCTGCGACCAACAATTTGAGACGAAAATATTTGAGCGAGTAAAGGTGATAAGCAACAACATCAACATAAACGGCAACAATAGAAGCAATGGTAGCAGTAATAGTAATAATAATAATAATAATAATAATAATAATAATAATAATAATAATAATAATGATGATGATGATGATGATGATGATGATGATTATAATGATGCTGATCATGATTGTCACCATCACCATCATCATCATCATCGTCATCATCCTCATCATCGTCATCATCATCGTAGCAATGACAAATATAGGTGTGTGTGCATGTGTGTGCATGTTTGTGTGCATGTGTGTGTATGCTTATGTGCGTGTATACATGCATAATATATATATATAATCATGTGTGTGTGTGTGTGTGTGTGTGTGTGTACACACATACATACACACGTATATATGCATACATATATATATATATATATATATATATATATATATATATATATACACATACATATATATATATATATATATATATATATATATATATATATATATATATATATATATATGCATATATAAATACTTAGATAAGCAAACATTGCTTCAATTCATCTCATCAGAACAAATCAATGTTTGCCGATTGGTTATTGAATCGAGTTTGAAGTTCATCGATTATAAGCAACTTCCGGTTGTTGGAGTCATACAGGAAACAACTCCTTCTTTTGTTACAGAGACACAAAAGTTATGAGGTGTGAAAACCCACTCTGCTTGCCTGCGGTCTCACATCTAATCAATTTTTCGACCGTTACAATGAATATGAATCACAAACCTCTTACCTTCTTCCTCGTGTTTATTTTTCTTTCTTCTTCGTCAACAAGATAAAAGTCGATCAGTCGTTCTATTAGATGTATCTTCTTAAGTTGACTAAATATAACCGGTTAGCAGACTGCCTTATTTAGAAGCTGGTCTTTACAAATGTTTCGTGAATTTCACATACGTATGCAAGGAACCATAAACACGTGTCGACGACTGACCTCTTATCTCCAGACAAAAAGCTTGTCCTTTTCCTTAAAAGCATGTTCAAGTTTGAAGAATTCTTGAATCTTGAAATTATCTCTTCTTCTCGAATGGATCTGGTCTTTAATTGCCATTTTATAATAATGATACATCTTCTAGCGCGGAGATAATTTTAATAAACCAAGACTTCATATATTTGGAATTTAATATGCTTGTATTTGTCAATACTATTCAAATAAATCCCACCAACCGGTCCGAATTATTTATCTTAGTTCAATCTGTTTAAATTATGCATATTACCTTGGCTATAAAAGAGTTCTATTTCTTTTTGCATAATTATTTTGGCTATCGGAAATAAGGTTGGACAATTGTCGTTCTGATGAGGACTATTGAGACAGAAACGCGCATGCATGATTGTCTTCTTATCTCCAGACGATAAACCTGTCCTTTTCCTTTATGGAATGCCAACTTTGGAGAATTCTTGTATCTTGAAATTATCTCTTCTTCTCGAATAGAGTTGGTCTTAATTATCATTTGGTAATTACAATACCTCTTCTAGAACGAAGATAATTTTAATAAATCAAGAATTCATGTCGCATGGTTTTTGATATACCTGTTTTTGTCTGTTATTCATATACATTGCACCAACTTCTCTGAATTATTTATCTTAGCTCATTTTTGTTTAAAGTAAGCAAATTACCAAAGCCATAAAATTTTTCTACTATTTTTGTATTATTTTAAGTCCAGGGCCGGATTACAACCCAAAGAGGCCCCAAGCACTTAAAAAATATTGGTGCCCCCATATATATGTAATCCAAAATATAAACAAAAAAAATCATAAAATAATTTATTTTTCAATATGAAATAAAACTAACAGTAAGTTGGAAAATAATGTTTATTTTTGTATATTTCTACTTTATTTACATTTGAGAAGCTTTCTCCTACTTTTTATAATTACAAAGTCTTTGATCGGATCCTAGACGTAAATCTTACGTAACACATCTGTTTCTATACCTAGTAGAGACAAGGTATCCCGAATATTATTTTAGCAAGTTTAAAGTGATTTCTTTGGTGCCGTAAACCATTTATCATTTCCGTTGTGCCCACCGACCTTCCTTTGATGCCCTAAGACTAACTTTCAGCGTTGCTTAAGCCCCTCAGCTACTGGAGGAAAGCTGGACAATTGTTGTAAATACGTTCTTTCTTTTTAAAGACAGGCGCTGTAATAAAGCTTTGATGTAGATGTAGCTATTATTTCTAGCAGGAATGCAGCTTCCGCCGAGATCCACTTTGCTTTTCCTTCTTTCGAGGCCCATAATATAAGTACTAGTTGAGCACAGGGATAAAATAATTGACCCTTAAATGGCTAGCCTTACACCTAAATTAGAAACACTTATTTCTAGTAGGTCGTGTGATCGAAATAAGCTTTCTCTCCCTCCCTCCCTCTCTCTCTCTCTCTCTCTCTCTCTCTCTCTCTCTCTCTCTCTCTCTCTCTCTCTCTCTCTCTCTCTCTTTCTCTCTCTCTATCTCTATCTCTATCTATCTCTCTCTCTCTCTCTCTCTCTCTCTCTGGTGATCTGATATACGTGGAGTAAAGAGTTCGTCAAGTACAGGAAGTGAAGGTGGTGAACCTGATCAATAACCGTCTGCTTGTGGAGAGATTCGATTTGAGCTTTGGGGTTCAAGAGAGAGAGAGAGAGAGAGAGAGAGATTCGATCTTATCATGATTTGTAACATGAGCACAAGGTAGTATTTATTGTGTATATATACATGTGTGTGTATTGTGTGTGTGTGTGTGTGTGTGTGTGTGTGTGTGTGTGTGTGTGTGTGTGTGTGTGTGTGCGTGTGCGCAAGTGCGGGCCACACCTTGCTAACCAAATAACAGTCAAGTCTTCGTCAAAGCATAAATACTGCTTCTGCTTTAAAAGACATACATACATACATACATATTGGAAGTGAGCTCCTCGGGAAGCATTCTCTTCCTGATAACCTTCCATACAACCCCAAAATCGATTGGACTAGCGTACCTCAAAGAAAACCTAGAAGTGAGATGCTCAGTATACAAAAAAAAAAGACCATGCGTGGGTATGTAGACTTGAAGAAGATAGTAACATTGGCATGAAGCAAAGCTTCTCTTGGATTCGTGACCGCTACATCACATCACACCTCGAAGACTGTGCAATTGCAATCCAATTAAAGGATTGCAACTAAATATCGAATCAACAAAGAGACATAGAAACCCTTGGAGTTCCAAGATACAACCGTAAGTGAAGAATATGTCATAGTTCTGTGGAAAACATCACACATGTGATTAATAGCTACCCAAAAATGTCATCAAGGCACTACCTCCATATGCGACTTGACGTTGTTGCAAAAACAATATACAATGCCATTCGGAAAAAAGACTGTCCTGGAATAGATATAAAGAATCTCCCTGTTATTGAATACCTATACAAATACCTGCACAAGGAATTCTGATAGAACATCCCCATTACATTTGTCAATTGTAAGCGTAACAGAGCTGATATTGTTGCTTGAGACAGCCAAGAAAATGTATGTACCGTCATAGAGGTCAGCTATCCGGCTGATGTGAATACCTCTTTGAAAATCAAAGAGAAAGAAGATAACTATGGACAACTGCTTCGAAACCTCCAACTTGCCTAACTGTCAGTTTGGATAAGTTTGGATTTTCAGAAAAAGAAATCAACCGATTCGCAGATTACAAATGCGATCTGTAAGCGGAACAGTAAAACTATGCAAGACTTTTCTCAGGTTTAAAATGTGACATGGTTTTTGTTATCTACATTTCAAATGTGGAGCCTTGTATCTTTGTTAGAAACCAGCTCCTCCTTCAGAGGAAGAATTTAACTGACTAAGTAAAGAAAAGATATACATACATACGTACATACATACATACATACATATATACATACATACGTACATACGTACATACATACATACATACATACATACATACATACATACATACATACATACGTATATATGTCTATACTATATTAGAACCCAAACTTTGTTTTCTTACCATTTGATTAAGTTGATAAAGATTATAAATAAAATAGTCATTTCCCCCTTTAAGAAAAAAAAATCATGTTGAAAATGTCCGCACCACCGTCCGCCTTTTTTCTCTTACTTGCTTTCTTCCCTTAGAGTTGTCGCAGTTACCACCGTCCGTCCATTTTCTTATTTTCTTTTTTCTTCCCTTTATCATTTATACAACTTTCGGAATGCCATGAACTGAAAGATAGAAATTCTCCCTGTATTTTTATGTATTTTTTGAACACGGGTAACGATTTCAACGTTGCAGTGGCATTTAATTGCTCTTGAAAGAGTTTCATTATAAGGTAAACCCATTTGTTGTTGTTTGTTTTTCCATTCTTATGAGATTCAACTCCACCCATTGCAATTGATCTTCGTTTATAAAGAAATAGTCTCTCTGTCTGTTTTTCTGCCTGTGTTAAGGGAGATTTTTGGGGTAAATATAGTAACAAAAGCAAAGTTTGAAGGAAATATTAGCGATTTTTCATATTTTCTGATGGTAAGCCAATAGGAAATAAAATTTTCTTCCCAAGGACAAAAATCTTGTTACACGGTGTCATAGATTTGCTTAGTCAGGGCTGACCAGTGACTAAACAACAACAGCAACAACGGTAATATCTCAAGGGCTTCGGGGGAAAACATAGATATGCAAAACCCGGGAAAAGGGCCAGGACCGTTATGTTTGGAGCATTTCTTGAGTACAGGTCTCTCTGATAAGGGTTGGCATGTGGTTAAATAACAACAAAACCATCAACAGCACAGACATGACATTAATAACATCTCAAGAGTTAAGGGAGTACATATTAACAAATTCAGCCTTGCATAAAAAAAATGGCACTCTGTCGGTTACGAGGACAAGGGTTCCAGATGATCCAATCAACGGAAGAGCTTGTTCGTGGAATTAACGTGCATATAGCTGACCCCTCCACAGACATGCATATCCTTAACGTAAGATTCCTTGCCAAAAGAGAAAGAGTCGGTTTGTAACCAAAGTTACAGTCCCAATCATGGCTTTGATCTATAGTCTCCGAATCAGCCTTCTGCTTTCTGGTTTCTGGTATCTGCTTTCTGGTAGCGAAACACCTAAGCTCCACGCGGCTCCGGAAGAAGGTAATGGCGAACTTCTGCTGACTCTTTCGTCAGGGAGATTCAGCCTGACACCGAATGTGACAAAGCTGGCCCATTGAAATACAGGTACAATTCATTTTTGCCAGCTGAGCGGACTGAAACAACGTGAAGTAAAGTGTCTTGCTCAAAGACACAACGCTCCGCCGGAAATCGAACTCACAACCTCATGATCATGAGTCAAATACTTTAACCACTAAGCCACACGCCTTCTAGATCAATATGATAACAGACGAAAGAAAGGAAGGAAGGAAGGAGATGATTACGTTTGGAACAGATTTTACTTAACGGTTTGCTGAGTCCGTGGCTGACCTTGGGCTAAATAACAACAACACTTCTTTAGTGAATCAGTTAAAAAAATTATGGAGGGGGGGATTTAGGGGGAAGAAGAAGAAGAAGAAGAAGAAGAAGAAGAAGAAGAAGAAGAAGAAGAAGAAGAAGAGGAGGAGGAGGAGGAGGAGAGGTAGAGGTGAGGGAAGGTGGTGGTGGTGGTGGTGGTGTAGGAGGATGAAGTGGAGGATGAAGCGGAGGATGAAGCGGAGGAGGAGGAGGTGGAGGAGGAGGAGGAGGAGGAGGAGGTGGAGGAGGAGGTGGAGGAGGAGGAGGAGGAGGCGGCGGCGGCGGCGGCTAACGAATCAAAATGACATATTTGACTGCAAACTGAAGAAACATCTGAAATGTTGCTGAATCAATGATTTCGACAGAACGGTAAGTGGTAGGGGTGTTGGAGATGGTCAGAGTAGTAGAGGAGGCAGTGGGGAATGGCGGGAGAGGAACGCCTATAGATTATAGGTTTCCGTTCTGTTATTGGTAGATGAGGAATTTCGGTAAGAGGGGTTTCAGAGAAGGAAGTGAGACTGTCAGGGAATTATATCGATATAACTAACACACAACCATGAATTCATACGTATGCATGCATATATGTATGTATGTATGTATGTATGTATGTATGTATGTATGTATGTATTTATGTACGTATGTATGTATGCATGTATGCATATATGCATATCTGTGTGTATGTTTGTGTGTGTGTGTGTATGTATGTATGTATGTATGTATGCATGCATGTATGTATGTATGTCTGTATGTATGTATACATGTATGTATGTATGTAGGTAGGTAGGTATGTATGTATGTATGTATTTATGTATGTATGAATGTATGCATGTATACATATATATACATATATGTATTTTTGAATGTATATATTATGTATGCATGCATGTATGTATGTATATGTGAAGGTGTATGGCTCAGTGGTTAGAGCCTCAGGCTCACAATCATGAGGTAGTGAGTTTGATTCCTAGACAGGGCTGCGTGTTGTGTTCTTGAGCAAGACACTTTATTTCACGTTGCACCAGTTCACTCAACTGTAGAAATGAGTTGTGATGTCAC